>NC_092174.1:38504309-38599309 GCF_045791955.1 Oncorhynchus clarkii lewisi
GTCTACACACCAACACACCTATCTATCAGGTCTACACACCACCACACCTATCTATCAGGTCTACACATCACACCACCACACCTATCTATCAGGTCTACACATCACCACACCTATCTATCAGGTCTACACACCACCACACTCATGCATCTGATCTAAGGGACAATTTTGGATTTGGGGTGACTCACCTGGTCAGGATTCGGGTGAGGATGACAGGAATCACCAGAGAAACCGCGAGGAAGCCCAGGATGGGGCAAACATGCATGGCCCTGGATTGGCGCGGAGGCAGGAAGACGTGCCACTCGCGGGTGAACAGCTCCACCTGTCTCTGGAAGGAGTTGGTAGTCGTGTTTGTCGTGTCTGAGGTGTTGCCGCTGGTCTCAGAGGAGATTCTGCTATGTCTCTCAGCGTGGCCAGAGCTGTTGTACCAGGTTCCAAAGGCACAGAGGAGAGACAGGACCACTTGGTTCTCTTCAGCGGCCATCTCTACAGAGCCAACGTGCCGTCTCCCTCTTCTTTGCCCAGTGTCCACCATACCCGACCGACTGTGTCAACAATGAGTTTGAGGAGATAGTGTTTTTCTTTTCTATCAGGCCATTAGAGGTGATGCCACTGAGTGTGAAGTCTTCCATTAGGCAATCCACAGATCCGTTTGTTATTGGTCTCCTTGGACACCCAGATAAGGGCAAACAAGTCTTTAGAGGCAAATGGACAGAAATGCTACTTTGCCATAATATTACGGTCATAAAACCCCAGCTGTTAGGTGCTTATGTAGCTTGTTGACATCATTTAATGTGTGACGATCGTGTAGGTTGCATTTGGGTTATGTAGAATTGATTCAACCCCACCTACATTGTTTTTAAACAAGCTCAATGTTCAGTGCATGAAACAGTCCCAGCTGCTTTAAGAGTATATGGCAAAGCAACAATAACAAGAACCTTCTCAAAGTAGACACCCGACAAAACCAACCATTTTAAAGTCTCCACATAACGAGAGGAATATGGTATGTGGAAATAAGAGGCACTGAACCTGCCAATGACCTTTCATTATTTGGGGAGATACTAGGACAGACATTCCAGAACAACATATAAAACAAACATCATGGCCCCAAGAAATGCTAATCTCTCTCCATTAAAAATAACGGGGGAGGTTCGCATTTTATTTAGGGGGGATATGATATTTGTGCTTCTGTAACATGTTCACTCATCATTATTCAGGATTCATTCAGGATTATCTGTAACCATGGCAGCATCCACATTAATGTAGAAGTGTTTAGAAACATACTATATTCTTATTTACAATAAAAGTGACTCCAAACTGACACAATACATTATTTACCATTCATTTCTATTTGGGTACAAAATAATCTGAAAAACAACCAAAACAAACAGCAAACGCATCCAACAAGTTTGTAGAGTCACAAGTTTGATGTAATAATTGCGTGCTGTGAATATGGGACCAAATACTCAACTTTGTACAACTTTAATCCACATAAGTGAACTTGTCCCAATACTTTTGGTCCCCTAAAAGGGGAGGGGGGGGGGGGGACTATGTATAAAAAGTGCTGTAATGTTAAACGGCTCACCCAGTATGGATGAAAATACTCTCAAATTAAAGTTGACAGTCTGCACTTTAACCTCATAGTCATTGTATTATTTCAGAGCCAAAACAACAACAAATGTGTCACTGTCCCAACACTTTGAGCTCACTGTATCTGCATTGACACATGGAATAGCGAAGGGCTAGTGTTATCGGCTAAGACACAGAAATAGCTTGGCGATAGTACCAATTTAATGAAAAAAGGTTAAAAAGTTAAGCAATTAATGTTGTTTTTCCTCTTTAAAAAGTGATGGTCTTTTCAAGGCAGCTTTGGGGTTGGAGAATGATTTTGCACATGGCAAACCGTGGGTCACAAGAGAACATAGTGGGCTTCGTTAGGTACAAATATTTGTGGACCAATGCTTTAGTCTGGGCACTCTCACAAGTCTCTATTAAACAAACCCTTGGCCCGCTACTTTCTCTTTATGGGGTTGTGAGAGTGTGGGTCTTTATTTCTAGGCCACAGTGACCTGACTAAGCCTCCTGCGTCGGTGCAGCACCGCCAGCAGAGTATCAGAGATATCCCTATACCACAGACCATACAGGTAGGGAGCACAGGCCCTGGGCAGTAGCATCAGCATACACATATTGACAGTGTTGATCCACACGCGGATATCCTGGCTGACCTCCTGGCGCTGGTACAGAACCAGCTCCACAGTGAAGACCAGGCCCGGGCTGAAGTAGAGCAGGAGCAGAACCCCGTGGGCCAAGAGGGTTACCCGGGCTCGGGAGTAGCGGCTCTGCCAGATGCCCTGGGTCTTGGTGACCCAGTAGAGACGGCCGTAACAATACAGGATGAGCAGGGTGCAGACAACGGCTCCCATGGTGAAGTAGATGTGAACACCCACCATCATCTCGCTGCCCATCTTGCCTATGGAGATGAGAATGAGACACACCTCTGACCTCTGTGGGGCGTTGTCCTCCATCACCTCCATGACGATGACCAGGGAGAGGGGGTACATGGCGGCTAACAGCCAGACCCCGACTAGGATCTTTTGGGTACGGGCCGGGGGGAGCAGGTCGTGGTAGTGGAGAGGCCAACGTACCGCCACGTATGTATCCACCACCTTTAGTGTGACGGTCAGCACAGCGCAGCAATACGCCACAGCGGTCACTGCCGAAACCAGCTCACAGAGTACCCTCAGCATGGCTACCCCCAAAGTATTACAGACTACAGTGACAAGGTTGAGGGAGAGGAAGAGCATGTCTGCGGCCAGGGTGTTGGCCAGGAGGAGGTAGCGGGTCTCCTGGCGCAGGGAACGGGAGAAGAGGATGCAGGCCAGGAGGATGGGGTTGGCCAGCAGGGTGGCCAGGGTGAGGAGGGAGGCGGGGATCAGGAAGAGCTCCAGGTGCCAGCGCTGCAGACTGTCATACCACTGGTGTGAACTGTTGGCCATGGCTGCCATGTTCTCTGATAGAACCATCTGGAACTGTGTGGTTAGATGCTGGGTCGTATTCATTACTGCACAGTGTAGCAAAACGTTTTGCAATGGAGAACGAAAACAAGCGTTACTTAATGGACAAGATCAGGTCGTCCCTCCCTGTTTCAGTTCGTTCTCCTCCGTTTGGTGCCAAGTGAATACGGCCCTGGACAGGGCATCTGAAGTGAAGGTGGTCCTTTGTTTTCTGTGGATTAAAACAGACAGTATTGTAACTCTGTGGACAGGTGCAGGACGCCTTTCCTAAAGATGGTCCTCTTTCTGTGGGAGATCAGATGGACTGAAACAATGGTAAAAAACATAATCTAAAGTTAGAGCGGGCCTAGCTTTTTACCAGTGATTTAGAACCTAATACATGTTATTATGAAGGGTATACAATTGATGTATCTAGATATCCGAAAGGTTGCTAGTTCGAATCCACCGAGCTGAACAAGGTAAAAATCTGTCGTTCTTCCCCTGAACAAGCACTGTTCCTTGGCATTCATTGTAAACAAGAATTTGCTGTTAACTGACTTGCCTAGTTAAATAAAGGTTAAATAAAATTTAAAAAATATGCTTAATCTCATTCTTTTCGGCTGTCTAGGAAAGCCTAGATGTTATATTACAGGAAGACGGAGAGATTTCAAACCCATTTGACCCTCTATACGACTGTCAGCGTGGACCTTAATTAACAGGCTGATTAAAACAAACAACGGTGGTCATCTGAAGGAGCTTATCTCTGCATTATATGGACACAGGTACTGTGATGGAGAGGCTTCAGCAAACTAGTTTATTTGAAGTTATTAGGTAAACATTCTTCAATATAGCAGATAGCTAATATTATTTCAATGGAAAGTCATCTGCACTCCCTCCCTCTCTCGCTCGCTCGCTCACTCAGGCAGAGCGTAGATGTCATCTGCTTTGCAATTTACACAAGATATTTAAATGAACGACAAGATTAATCTCGCATGAATTCAAATTCGAAACCACAGTGTCATAATCACAGCAATGTCTGTGAACTTTGGTGTCTAAATACACAGTTACTGTGTTAATTAACAAGGTACGTTTCCACCACCCGTTAGTGTGTCAGCACAGCAATACGCCATGACCTTCACTCCCGAAACCAGCGCGCAGAGTACCATCAGCATGGCTACTCCCAAACACGTTCTCATTTAGGCTACATCATCTGTTCTCCCATCCAGCGCGTACCCTGTTTAGCTTCAGATAGATCAAGAGACATTCAGGGTGGTATGGCTGCTAAACATCCACTATTACTCAACTCATAGCTGACAGTCATAAAAATAATATATACATTTTGAATGATATAGCAATCTATTTAAAATAGCTGATCAGTTCACACCTTTCTATTGATCATTATTTAGTGATAAATGATCTAACCATTCATATAAATGATGATTTTGACTTTGTCACATCAGACTTCGTGCTTTAGCTTCTTAATCAATGCAGTTTTAATCAATAAACTGTCATTACAAAACAAATGTGGTGCATCAACTTTTCTCCCTTGTCTAGAACATGAACACAAAAGGTAAAAGCCAGTCAAGTTTAGACACACCTACACCTATCAACAAGCGTATCGATCAACCAAACCCAGTCAAGTTTACAGACGTACACCTATCGACAAGCGTATCGATCAACCAAAGGCAACGTTTCATTAATGGAACCAGTTCCCGTCAACAATAAATAAAAGTCCGAAGTGATTTTCTTACCTAATTTTCAAAGTAATGGCTGGCATTCATCCATTAGTCTTAATGCTTCTATAAATCAATGATCCAGCGACTGACTGACTGCACCACTTGCCTTATCAGCCCTGATGCACTGTCTGTTGACTCATAGAACATAACACAGGGATGTATAAAGACAGGGCCACTTAGCTGTTTCACAGAGACACGGGCTGCGTCTCATTCCAGGAAACTATGTATCCTCCACTCCTGCCTTACTCCCCATCACAGATCTGAGAAACATGGTTGGTGTAAGTCAACAGTGCCACTTTCAGTTTCCACCATATTGCTTTCACCCATAAAACCCTATAAGGTTTAGCAAGGTCAAAGAGGGGAGGGGAAACAACTATGTGGAAGGAAATGCAGCCATAGATCATCAGTGAATAGGATCACTCTCCCCCTCTCAACCAGACAGTTGGGACTAAACTAACAGTGTAGGTGTAAGCCATGCCAGTTCAGAGTGTTCTTATCCATTAGCCCTCCTGGTGTTGACATCATCTGATCTCATATCCGGATGGGACAGACTAATGACTAAGCCGCCATATGCTGCCTGGGGCCAGGCCAACCCTGACAGGGAACACTATGGTGCAGGGGCCAACCCTGACAGGGAACACTATGGTGCAGGGGCCAACCCTGACAGGGAACACTATGGTGTTGGGGCCAACCCTGACAGGGAACACTATGGTGCAGGGGCCAACCCTGACAGGGAACACTATGGTGTTGGGGCCAACCCTGACAGGGAACACTATGGTGCTGGGGCCAAACCTGACAGGGAACACTATGGTGCTGGGGCCAACCCTGACAGGGAACACTATGGTGCAGGGGCCAACCCTGACAGGGAACACTATGGTGCTGGGGCCAACCCTGACAGGGAACACTATGGTGCTGGGACCAACCCTGACAGGGAACACTATGGTGCTGGGGCCAACCCTGACAGGGAACACTATGGTGCTGGGGACAACCCTGACAGGGAACACTATGGTGCTGGGGCCAACCCTGACAGGGAACACTATGGTGCTGGGGCCAACCCTGACAGGGAACACTATGGTGTTGGGGCCAACCCTGACAGGGAACACTATGGTGCAGGGGCCAACCCTGACAGGGAACACTATGGTGCAGGGGCCAACCCTGACAGGGAACACTATGGTGATGGGGCCAACCCTGACAGGGAACACTATGGTGCTGGGGACAAACCTGACAGGGAACACTATGGTGCTGGGGCCAACCCTGACAGGGAACACTATGGTGCTGGGACCAACCCTGACAGGGAACACTATGGTGCTGGGGCCAACCCTGACAGGGAACACTATGGTGCTGGGGACAACCCAACCCTGACAGGGAACACTATGGTGCTGGGGACAACCCAACCCTGACAGGGAACACTATGGTGCTGGGAACAGACCAACCCTGACAGGGAACACTATGGTGCTGGGAACAGACCAACCCTGACAGGGAGCACTATGGTGTTGGGGCCAACCCTGACAGGGAACACTATGGTGCTGGGGCCAACCCTGACAGGGAACACTATGGTGCTGGGGCCAACCCTGACAGGGAACACTATGGTGCAGGGGCCAAACCTGACAGGGAACACTATGGTGCTGGGGCCAACCCTGACAGGGAACACTATGGTGCTGGGGCCAACCCTGACAGGGAACACTATGGTGCTGGGGCCAACCCTGACAGGGAACACTATGGTGCAGGGGCCAACCCTGACAGGGAACACTATGGTGCAGGGGCCAACCCTGACAGGGAACACTATGGTGCAGGGGCCAACCCTGACAGGGAACACTATGGTGTTGGGGCCAACCCTGACAGGGAACACTATGGTGCTGGGGACAAACCTGACAGGGAACACTATGGTGCTGGGGCCAACCCTGACAGGGAACACTATGGTGCTGGGACCAACCCTGACAGGGAACACTATTGTGCTGGGGCCAACCCTGACAGGGAACACTATGGTGCTGGGGACAACCCAACCCTGACAGGGAACACTATGGTGCTGGGGACAACCCAACCCTGACAGGGAACACTATGGTGCTGGGAACAGACCAACCCTGACAGGGAACACTATGGTGCTGGGAACAGACCAACCCTGACAGGGAGCACTATGGTGTTGGGGCCAACCCTGACAGGGAACACTATGGTGCTGGGGCCAACCCTGACAGGGAACACTATGGTGCTGGGGCCAACCCTGACAGGGAACACTATGGTGCAGGGGCCAAACCTGACAGGGAACACTATGGTGCTGGGGCCAACCCTGACAGGGAACACTATGGTGCTGGGGCCAACCCTGACAGGGAACACTATGGTGCAGGGGCCAACCCTGACAGGGAACACTATGGTGCTGGGGCCAACCCTGACAGGGAACACTATGGTGCTGGGGCCAACCCTGACAGGGAACACTATGGTGCTGGGGCCAACCCTGACAGGGAACACTATGGTGCTGGGGCCAACCCTGACAGGGAACACTATGGTGCTGGGGCCAACCCTGACAGGGAACACTATGGTGCTGGGGCCAACCCTGACAGGGAACACTATGGTGCAGGGGCCAACCCTGACAGGGAACACTATGGTGCTGGGGCCAACCCTGACAGGGAACACTATGGTGCAGGGGCCAACCCTGACAGGGAACACTATGGTGTTGGGGCCAACCCTGACAGGGAACACTATGGTGCAGGGGCCAACCCTGACAGGGAACACTATGGTGTTGGGGCCAACCCTGACAGGGAACACTATGGTGCTGGGGCCAAACCTGACAGGGAACACTATGGTGCTGGGGCCAACCCTGACAGGGAACACTATGGTGCAGGGGCCAACCCTGACAGGGAACACTATGGTGCTGGGGCCAACCCTGACAGGGAACACTATGGTGCTGGGACCAACCCTGACAGGGAACACTATGGTGCTGGGGCCAACCCTGACAGGGAACACTATGGTGCTGGGGACAACCCTGACAGGGAACACTATGGTGCTGGGGCCAACCCTGACAGGGAACACTATGGTGCTGGGGCCAACCCTGACAGGGAACACTATGGTGTTGGGGCCAACCCTGACAGGGAACACTATGGTGCAGGGGCCAACCCTGACAGGGAACACTATGGTGCAGGGGCCAACCCTGACAGGGAACACTATGGTGTTGGGGCCAACCCTGACAGGGAACACTATGGTGCTGGGGACAAACCTGACAGGGAACACTATGGTGCTGGGGCCAACCCTGACAGGGAACACTATGGTGCTGGGACCAACCCTGACAGGGAACACTATGGTGCTGGGGCCAACCCTGACAGGGAACACTATGGTGCTGGGGACAACCCAACCCTGACAGGGAACACTATGGTGCTGGGGACAACCCAACCCTGACAGGGAACACTATGGTGCTGGGAACAGACCAACCCTGACAGGGAACACTATGGTGCTGGGAACAGACCAACCCTGACAGGGAGCACTATGGTGTTGGGGCCAACCCTGACAGGGAACACTATGGTGCTGGGGCCAACCCTGACAGGGAACACTATGGTGCTGGGGCCAACCCTGACAGGGAACACTATGGTGCAGGGGCCAAACCTGACAGGGAACACTATGGTGCTGGGGCCAACCCTGACAGGGAACACTATGGTGCTGGGGCCAACCCTGACAGGGAACACTATGGTGCAGGGGCCAACCCTGACAGGGAACACTATGGTGCAGGGGCCAACCCTGACAGGGAACACTATGGTGCAGGGGCCAACCCTGACAGGGAACACTATGGTGTTGGGGCCAACCCTGACAGGGAACACTATGGTGCTGGGGACAAACCTGACAGGGAACACTATGGTGCTGGGGCCAACCCTGACAGGGAACACTATGGTGCTGGGACCAACCCTGACAGGGAACACTATTGTGCTGGGGCCAACCCTGACAGGGAACACTATGGTGCTGGGGACAACCCAACCCTGACAGGGAACACTATGGTGCTGGGGACAACCCAACCCTGACAGGGAACACTATGGTGCTGGGAACAGACCAACCCTGACAGGGAACACTATGGTGCTGGGAACAGACCAACCCTGACAGGGAGCACTATGGTGTTGGGGCCAACCCTGACAGGGAACACTATGGTGCTGGGGCCAACCCTGACAGGGAACACTATGGTGCTGGGGCCAACCCTGACAGGGAACACTATGGTGCAGGGGCCAAACCTGACAGGGAACACTATGGTGCTGGGGCCAACCCTGACAGGGAACACTATGGTGCTGGGGCCAACCCTGACAGGGAACACTATGGTGCAGGGGCCAACCCTGACAGGGAACACTATGGTGCTGGGGCCAACCCTGACAGGGAACACTATGGTGCTGGGGCCAACCCTGACAGGGAACACTATGGTGCTGGGGCCAACCCTGACAGGGAACACTATGGTGCTGGGGCCAACCCTGACAGGGAACACTATGGTGCTGGGGCCAACCCTGACAGGGAACACTATGGTGCTGGGGCCAACCCTGACAGGGAACACTATGGTGCAGGGGCCAACCCTGACAGGGAACACTATGGTGCTGGGGCCAACCCTGACAGGGAACACTATGGTGCTGGGGCCAACCCTGACAGGGAACACTATGGTGCTGGGGCCAACCCTGACAGGGAACACTATGGTGCTGGGGCCAACTCTGACAGGGAGCACTATGGTGCTGGGGACAACCCAACCCTGACAGGGAACACTATGGTGCTGGGGACAACCCAACCCTGACAGGGAACACTATGGTGCAGGGGCCAACCCTGACAGGGAACACTATGGTGCTGGGGACAACCCAACCCTGACAGGGAACACTATGGTGCTGGGGGCAGAACAACCCTGACAGGGAACACTATGGTGCTGGGGGCAGACCAACCCTGACAGGGAACACTATGGTGCTGGGAACAGACCAACCCTGACAGGGAGCACTATGGTGCTGGGAACAGACCAACCCTGACAGGGAACACTATGGTGCTGGGAACAGACCAACCCTGACAGGGAACACTATGGTGCTGGGGGCAGACCAACCCTGACAGGGAACACTATGGTGCTGGGAACAGACCAACCCTGACAGGGAGCACTATGGTGCTGGGGACAGACCAACCCTGACAGGGAACACTATGGTGCTGGGGCCAGGCCAACCCTGACAGGGAGCACTATGGTGCTGGCCTCAAAGTGTCCACTTCACTTTACCCTAGTGTTGCCATGGATACCTGGACAGGTAAATACACAAATGGGCAGTCAGGTGCAGTTTTGAGAATGAGATGAAAGTTGTTGCCATCCCAACAGAACATGTTCATGGGTTTTTACAATTGTGTGTTTGTTCAATGAGCGGACAGTCACTGATGGCAGACACCATTTTACTAAATGTTCAAACAACAGCTCAATAACAGTCAAAAATAGTCAAGCAAAGGCCAGCAATCAAAATGGAAATACTTTATTTCATTTTTTTCAAGTGATAAATAGCTAGATCATTTTAAATATCCATTCTGTTTCAGATATCAGCGGTTCCTCCCAGTCTTTAGCCTCATTTCTTTCTCCTCTGCCTATAGCCACTTTTCATGTCTTCCTCGTCTTCATCTTCCTCTTCATCGTCATCATCACTGTCAGCTCCCATGTCCCTATCCTCCTCCTGCCATTCTCTCGCCATCAGCTTCTGAAACACCTTAAACTCCTCCCGTGTTGCCATGGCGATGTCAGCGAGGTAAGTTTCCTCGGCGACGGCTAGGATGTCTTTGAGTTTGGGGTTGACTATGAGAGTCTGGCCCTTCTTGTCTGGGGTCTGGTACAGCCCCCTGCGCTCCAGGAAACTGTGTCTGCAGCGTACTTCCTCCAGGGTGACACGGAACAGCTTGGACTTCACCATCTCCGCCTGCTTGACCCCCATGCGGAAGTAAGTGTACTGCCGAGAGGGATGGGGGGGGAAAAAGGTGTAAGAACACAAAGAAAACTAGTGTAATATATTCGACATAAAGGACCAACATACTTAAAAACATATGCTTAATGATCAGCATAAGGCTGTTGAAGTTCTCTTGTAGCTGGAGCTTTCATTTCTTTACTGAACCAATAGGGAACTTTGCATTGAGAATCGTATTTTACCATGGCAAAAAAATACAGTGGTGTAAAAAGTACCCAATTGTCATACTTGAGTAAAAGTAAAAAGATACCTTAATAGAAAATGACTCAAAAGTGAACGTCACCCAGTGAAATACTACTTGAGTAAGTCTAAAAGTATCAAAAGTAAATATAATTGCTAAAATATACTTCAGTATCAAAAGTAAAAGTATAAATAATTGTACATTTGTTACAGCGTCATTACCTTGTTTTTTACATTTTATTTACAGATAGCGAGGGGCACGCTCCAACACTAAGATATAATTTACAAACAACGCATGTGCTTAGTGAGACCGCCAAATCAGAGGCAGTAGGGATGACCAGGGATTTTCTGTTGATAAGTGTGTGAATTAGGCCATTTTCCTGTCCTGGTAGTGTTCAAAATGTAAAAGTACTTTTGGGTGTCAGGAAAAATGTATGGAGTAAAAAGTACATAATTTTATTTAGGAATGTAGTGAAGTAAAAGTTGTCAAAACTATAAATAGAGTAAAGTATAGATACCCCAAAAAAACTACTTAAGTAGTACCTTAAAATATTTTTATTTAAGTACTTTACACCACTGCAGAATTGAAAACATGAAGCCAAACTCTAAAAACCTGCTGTCACGACTTTCCCTCCTGGGTGAGGATCACAGAGAGCAACCCCCCCCCCCCCCCCCCCCCCCCCACCAGAGATGAGGGGGGGGGGGGGGGGGGGGGGGTTTGGGCCGGTTGTAAACTTTCTCTCTCTGGCCCTTTGCAGTTTGGAGAATGGAATGTCTGGGTGTTACAACAGAGAGAGACCTTGCAATACTTTAACATCAAAAGGTTGGAAACAATATTTCTAACGTAAATAGTGTGGGAAATGGTTGGTGGGGCTCCAAACAACAATCATGTCAAATTAGTTGTTGTTTTGTGATATCATTAAGGACGGTATAACTAAATAACAATAACTGTACAAATGTATACGAACCTAGTTATCAGATTTACATCTAAATGTTTTGGAACTTATATGATTAAATATGAAACTATTTGTGAGAAGATGAAATATGATTTAAGCCTTCTAAGAGAGATAATTGTTTTTCCTAAGAAACTTTTGCCAAGTCATAACCAAGCGCCCACGTGAGCACAAACATTGTGGCAACATGATGGAACCGTCCTCCAAGGCAAGTGCATAAAAGGACTCCTAATGAAATTTACATTACACCAGTACATTGCCAGGTTGCTACTGGTGTGTAAATTGGTTTAAAACTGCTAGACCAGTATACGTGCAGAGCGAGCTGAATACTTGACAAATGGTCTAAAACTACAAGACCCCTCTGTAACTCGACAAGTAAAGAAGACTAAGACATGCACCGCCTGCAGCTCTGCATGTAAAGTAGTCTAGAACTTTGACCAAAGACACCAGGAAGATCTTATCAAAACGACCATTGGAACGTCTGATGTATTCATTCTAACAAACACTTCCAGAATAAAGAAAGCCTACTACTACAACTGAGGACACTGAGGACACTGAGACTTGGACAACCAGAGAATTTGTCTAACTATTCGGCACGGACGGATCAAGTGGTTTCAGAGACGACAGACAGGAATCTTGGCGTAAATAAATACATTGCAATTCTTTTCGAATGAGCGGTCGTTCATGTTCAAATTATTCACATTCCCATGAGCATATTATTCAACTGTATGTAACTGTATGTACGATAGTTGAATTCCTTGGTCTCTCCTCCCGCTCTTTCTTTCCCCACCCCTTTCATTGTGTAACAAGCCGTCATATCGGGTTAGTCCACTAGGGACTTTTCATTGCATTATGTTTGTAATCAAAGTATTATCTATCTATTATTATCTGTTTATGTAATTCTGTGTGATTATTTTGTAAATAAATAATGAAGCCAATTTGTGTATCGCTGAATTATCATTTAGACTAGGGTTCGTGCAAATTTTAAGTCAACGACGTTCAGAATGAGACTGATATGAGGTAATAATAATTAATGGATGACTAAGCATTTATTCTTGAGTTAATTTGGGAAACGGTAACTCGTTAAAAAACTTTCAAGATTGCTAATGAGTTACATGAACCATTTAATCACCTAATAATTCAACATAGTTAATTGATTTCATAAAATAACCATCCATTAACGATAGCCACGTCACGACACTGCTGTATGTAAAATATTGTGTGCTGTAGCCTGGAAAATAAATATATGTGACTCTGGATGACAACATAATGTTTGTTTTCAACATCAGGGCTGTTTTCCTAAAGCAGTTAAATGTGTTTCGGGTTTTGTTTCTTTGCCCCGATACTAACGAGTATTGCGAAAATGCTATTGCCCCGGCCCAATATTTTGGTATCAACCACATCCATTGGATGAGTGAGTCCCTCCGCTCTGACCTCATCCAATGGGTTTTGAGAATGGGGCGAGAGGAGCGCAGTTCATCAAGGATATTAGATTGAGAATCTCCATATAACTCTCAGTGAGTGTGACCTCTGACCTGGAACTTGTACTCCAGCTGTCCCAGGTCATCCTGCACCACGGCTGGAGAGTCTCTGATGATGTCAGTGGCCTGCTGGACAGTGAAGGCACACTTCTCCCTGAGGAACCTGGCCACTGTGTTCACCCTCCTCAAAGGCAGGGTCAGGATCTGGGGGTAGTGGCTCACCACCCGCTGCAGACTTCCTGTAAAGAGACAAACAGGGGTTACAGAGCATCCATGGCAAATGGGTGGAAGATGTTATGCACATACACATCCAATGCAGTGGAGGCTGCTGAGGGGAGGTAGACTCATAATAATGGCTGGAATGGAGTCCAAAACATTGGTTTGATACCATTCCAGCTATTGTTATGAGCCGTCCTCCCCTCAGCAGCTTCCACTAATACAATACCTTTGTGAATATTGTAGATATTCCAAAAAAACACACATACATATATAATAACAATCACTTACGTCAGTTATGCAAAGTGTAATTCACTGGCTCTGACCATCAAATGATAAATTACACTGTACAACCTATGAGAATAGAGTGCCAACACAGGTTGATCCTCTCACCTTCAAGCAGCCCTAGTCTCCTCAGGTTGTCCATACGTTGCTGCAGCTGAGTGCCCTTTACGTAAAACAACTCTGGACACTTCTCCAGGACTTTCAGCACACTAGATGGGTTGAGGCCCAGGACGAACAGAGCCATGAGTGTGGAAGAGGCATGTTCACTCTGCCCCCCTCGACCTTTGTTTGCTGCCTCTAACAGTTGATCTGCCTGCGTGTCTGTGAAGCCCATGTCAAGTAGAGCCCGTATGGATAGCTCCCTGCCCGGCTGCAGTTGGCGCTGTGACAGGTCCGTATGTTGATGCAGGGTGCTAGTCTGGTTGTGGGTGGAACAGAGGAGTCTGCATGTCGTGAAACCTCGTCGTACATTGTCACTCCCAAGGATGGTTCTTAGGTTCAGGACTGGGCAGGTTGCATTTCTCAGGGTCCATTGTAGAACCTGCAGAAATAAACATGGTAAAGTAGATGTGTAGCTGGAAATGAAAAGAATGGTAGCTCGGTGGTTCACTTTGTAGCATATTGTTCAGACAAGGACTATCAGGTCAGGCATTCAAACCTGTGGTATCAAAATACATTACTTGCTAGCTATCAAGCTAACTTAGCTAGCTATGTAGTATAGCTGCTCAAACCCGTTATCAAACTGTGAAAGTGTTACTATGGTTAAAAATACAGACCTCCATTAATTCATCATAATTAACATTTACATTATATCAGCACAAAATTCTTAGAAATAGTAAAAAGTAGATGCCAGCTTACCAAACGTCTGGTTGCTTGAAAGCTCATGTTTGTCCGTCTGCAAAATATGTCCCCCTAGACTTGTGCACTAGCATAAGAGACCGTTCCGTCCACAAAAATCAACATTGGTTCTGCCTCGTCTTTAAGTTTCACAGTATAATAAGTGCATTTGTACTTGATATGAAAAAGTAGTTAAAGCTAGAATCATTAACCACGCTCAAATTCAGAGCTATAGATGCTGACCAGCCATGTCAGAAGTATAGTTAACCATGTCGAGGCTAAACATTAACATGGTTTACACAAATTGGAGTTAAACAAGCTTACATATTTCGTGTTCTGATGGGGTATGACAGTTGAACAAAGCTCAGTTTAACAATTTGTATGTATACTCTCCCCTAAGCATTTATATGGACAGTGAAGCTAAAGCGTTTAATTCTGCTCTATACACAGTCATTTTAGATTTGAGATCAAATGTTTTATATGTGACAGTACAGAATGTCATGAGGGTATTTTCATACATGTTTTACTGTTTAGGAATCAAAGCATTTATGCATCCATGACGACCCCAGCCCCCACAACAAATTCAGCAAACGAGGATTCTAGCTTAAATATTTGTATATTTTATTTGCAATGTTGAAACAGGAAACAGTCAAACTGATAAAAGCATGCGAATTAAATATTGAAATACCGTGAAAGACTTACAATTTTTCACTAACGACAAGCATAAATAAGCAGTTAACACCACTACTTCTTTAACATAATTGTTTAATATAAATCAGACAACAGATAAAAGCAAAGTGAATCATCTGGCTCGTTGGCGAGTAGTGGCACCTGAATCAGTCAACCCTCTGCTCGAGGCATCAGTGCATTTTATATTTTGAAGTGAAACTGGTCTTCAGTTTGACCCATTATTAGGCTTTGGCAGCTACGCTACATTCATTACCCAATATACCACAGTCCCTCTAATAAATACATTACAGCAAATAAAGGCACCCATAGGTGTTGTATGTTCAGCTCATTATTTTGCTGTACCTCTTTGGTTGTATTCATATACATAACTTTAAGGATACATCTCCCCCCCAATTCACATTCTAAAAACTGTATTTATTTATTCTGGTAGTAAAAGCACACTTGCTATTTAGAGTCTCTTCAGACAGTCCAGGTCCTGATATACGATGACGGGATCTGGGGTGCATCTCGAGTCTAAAATGGTTCTCCCACCCCTTGTCTCCTTCCCATAGGAAGGAGAACATGGACAGGTTTACAGATCAGTGCAGTGTATATGAAGGGAAGGAGATCCAGGAGAGAGAGAGGAAGTCAGAAGATTAAAATGCACCACTGAAGTTAACTCATTCATCAGAGAGGTACTTCATGAGCTCAGTTGTCATGGCGGCCATGGACCTCTCATCGTCATCATCAGAAGGAAGTGAAGAATCATCTCTAGTGTCCGGGTACAAGCCCTGGCCTAGAAAGTCTCCAGGAACAGACTCGTGGTACTGTGGGGGAGCTGTGAAGACAAGAGGAAAGTGACTATGGGTGAAAATCAGATGTCCTAATATGGACACTGTACCCTACAGACTAAAGTGGCTGTCGTTTGCTTAGCTATTGGGTGATAAATGAGAGGGAGGGGGACTCGTCGCCTCCAAGAGGGACTCGTCGCCTCCACTGACCGTGGCTCTTGCCGTAAGGGAACACTTCCTCCCAGCTGTAGTCAGCCAGGCAGATGGGCTGGCGAATCCAGGGCTGCAGCAGGAGCTGCTCCAGGGTCATTCTCTGTTGGGGGTCAGGCTGCAGCATTCCTGACAGCATAGCATGCAGGTCTGGGGGAGCACAGGAAGAGGTCAGACACCAGTCACAGCACTGTTTAGTAGCACGGTTGTGGAGAAGAAAAAAAATAAATGGGAAAAAAATAAAATAGGCTGTTGGTCAATTTTACTAATAATAATAAAAATAAAAAAAAAACTCCTGGGTAACCTGGTATTTCCCACCAAAACCATTACAGCATATACAGGTCTGGATTTGAGTGGCATGAAAACAAGCTGGATGCTACCTGAGGCAGATGAGCCCTACATTAAAATGTATGAGACCAAGTTTGTGCTGTTATCCAACACAGAAAAATATACAAGTCGAGAGATGTATGCTCTTGGGTAAATAAATGAAACAAGCTCCAGTAATCTTGTGTGGACTGTATTATTTGACTGGAATTACACACCTCGTTGAACCCATGAAGTTGAAAACAAACGATGCTGTTGAAGGACATGTGGCCTACAAAGTTAATACATTTTGCTAGGCTATAAATTGTAGATTGACAACTTACCTTTAAATTTTGCGCAATTTGCATATTACTTAATTCCTTCCCCAGTTAAATGAAAGTTTAGTTGTCCTCATTCTAATGACATACTTGAATAATTTGCTTACCATTGAATGGTCATGTTTTTGGCCATCACGCGTTCTCACGCTTCAAAAAGGCAGAGTTGTTTTGTTGCTGCATTTAACATTCAGAATCCCTCAGCTCAAGAAACGCTAAAAACACAACTAAAATAAAACCTCACAATTAAGCTATTGTAGTAGCTTTACCTGGGACTCCACGAGAGCTATATAAAGAGGCCAGAGCAGAGTAAGACCGTTAGAAACGTATATTTAACTAATGAATGACCGTTTAATATACATGGCTGTTCTGAGGGGGGGGGGAAAAAGGGGGCGTGCAACGCAATATTAGGAAGATGTTAATGTTTTGTACATGCTGTATATCTATCTTGATCAGGGTTAGCCATTTGAGGCAACGTGAATGGAATTGATGCTAGAGGATGGCAGAGTGCACACGGATTTAAAAGCAACCAACCGCAGGTGAAAAAAGCCAGATAGTGGTGTAAATTAGAAACAAACTGGATGATAGCGCATATAAATCTGTATTGTCAGCATGCGCAGTGTAAACTAAGCAAAAAAAATTATATATCTTTCAAAGAATTCGTAAAGCCAAATAACTTCAGATCTTCACTGTAAAGGGTTTAAACACCGTTTCCCATGCTTGTTCAATGAACCATAAACAATTAATGAACATGCACCTGTGGAGCAGTTGTTAAGACACTAACAGCTTACAGACGGTAGGTAATTAAGGTCACTGTTAGGACACTAGAGGCCTTTCTACTGACTAAAAAAACACCAAAAGAAAGATGCCCAGGGTCCCTGCTCATCTGTGCGAACGTGCCGTAGGCAGGCTGCAAGGAGGCATGAGGACTGCAGATGTGGCCAGGGCAATACATTGCAATGTCCGTACTGTGAGACATCTAAAACGGCACTATAGGGAGACAGGACGAACAGCTGATTGTCCAGACCACGTGTAACACCTGCACAGGATCGGTACATCACACCTGCCGGACAGGTACAGGATGGCAACTGCCTGAGTAACACCAGGAACGCACAAACCCTCCATCAGTGCTCAGACTGTCCGCAATAGACAGAGGCTGGACTGAGGGCTTGTTATGATGTCCTCAGACATCACCGGCAACAGCGTCGCCTATGGGCATAAACCCACCGTCACTGGACCAGACAGGACTGGCAAAGTGTGCTCTTCACTGACGAGTCGCGGTTTTGTCTCACTAGGGATGACGGTCAGATTCACGTTTATAGTCAAAGGAATGAGCATTACACAGAGGCCTGTATTCTGGAGCGGGATCGATTTGGAGGGGGAGGGTGCGTCATGGTCTGGGGGGGGGTTGTGTCAAAGCATCATCTTACTGTGCTTGTCATCATTGCAGGCAATCTCAACACTGTGCGTTACAGGGAAGACATCCTCCTCCCTCATGTGGTACCCTTCCTGCAGGCTCATCCTGACAATGCCACCAGCCATACTGCTCGTTCTGTGCATGATTTCCTGCAAGACAGGAATGTCAGTGTTCTGCCATGCCCAGCGAAGAGCCCGGATCGCATACCCATTGAGCACGTCTGGGACTGTTGGATCGGAGGGTGAGGGCCATTCCCGCAGAAATGTCTGGGAACTTGCAGGTGCTTTGGGGGAAGAGTGGGGTAACATCTCACAGCAAGAACTGGCAAAATCGGGTGCAGTCCATGAGTAGATGCATTGCAGTACTTAATGCAGCTGGTGGCCACACCAAATACGCACTTACTTTTGACCCCCCCTTTGTTCAGGGACACATTATTCCATCTCGGTTAGTCACATGTCTGTGGAACTTGTTCAGTTTGTCGGTTGTTGAATCTTATGTTCATACAAATATTTACACGTTAAATTTGCTAAAAATAACTGCAGTTGACATTTCTTTTGCCAAGATGCAAGTTTACAATTTTACTAAGTTAGGTCATATAAGGAAAGTCCATTTAAATAAATTCATTAGGCCCTAATCTATGGAATTCACATGACTGGAAATACAGATCTGAATCTGTTGGTCAAAGATAACTTTAAGAAAAAGTAGATGCGTGGATCAGAAAACCAGTCAGTATCTGGGGTGACCATTTGTCTCATGCAGCGCAACAATCTCCGACAGAGTTGATCAAATATCATTTGTCACATGCACCGAATACAACAGGTGTAGCCCTTCCTGTGAAATGCTTACAATCCCTTAATGCAGTTTAAGAAATTGAGTTAAATATATAAATTAATAAAAAGTAACAAGGCTATATACAGGGGTATCAAGTCAATGTGAGGGGGTACAGGTTAGTTGAGGTAATTTGTTCACGTGGGTAGGGGTAAAGTGACTACGCATAGATAACCAGCGAGTCAACGCAAATAGTCCAGGTGGCTATTTGATTAATTTTTCAGCAGTCTTATGGCTTGGGGGTAGGAAGTTTGGCCCCAGTGATGTACTGGGCCGTACGCACTACCCTCTGTAGTGCCTTACGGTCAGATGCTGAGCAGTTGCCATACCAGGCGGTGATGCAACCGGTCAGGATGCTCTTGACGGTGTAGCCAAAGAACTGACGAACTGAGGACCCATACCAAATCTTCAGTCTCCAGAGAAGGAAAATGTGTTGTGAGCTCTTCACGACTGTCTTTGGACCATGATAGTTTGTTGGTGACGTGGACACGCTGCACTACAGCCCTGTCGATGTGAATGGGGGCTTGTTCGGCCTTCCTTTATCTCTAGTCCACGACTAGCTCCTTTGTCTTGTACACGTTGAGGCCCGTGGAATGTTTTCCCACTCCTCATTGGTTGTCGCAGTCGCTGGATATTGTAGGAACTGAAAAATGCTGTCGTACAGGCGAACCAGAGCATCCTAAACATGCTCAATGGGTGACATGTCTTGTGACTATGCAGGCCATGGAAGAACCAAGACATTTTCAGCTTCCAGGAATTGTGCAGATCCTTGCGACATAGCATGATAAAACACACAGTGATGGTAGTGGTTAAATTGCACCAAGAATGGGCCTCAGGATCTTGTCACTAAAATTGCAATCGATAAAATTGTGTTCGTTGTCCGTAACCTATGCCTGCCAATTTGTGTGAATATGGACCGTTTCTGGGATATTTCATCTCAAGAAACAAACACTTAACATGTTCCATTTATATATTGTTGTTGAGTATAATTTAACAGTTCATTACACCTGCTGTTCATAGAAACAAGTTCGGTTTCTAGCAGTTATTTATCCCAGGAAACAGGAGTTGGCGGGAAATCTAAATCGTGGTAACCCGGTACCCACTATTACACCGGTTTCTGACTGGACGTCCTACCTGGAGAGACAGGGAAGGGGGGCTTGAGTTTGGACTGCAGGGTCTCCTCCATGTCACAGAAAGGGTTCTCACCGAACAGCAATGTGTAGAGCAGCACCCCCAGAGACCACAGCTCCAGCTCTGGACCGCCGTAGCTACGCAACACAGGGGATGAACCAACAGTAAACAAGGAACCCACAGTAAACAACAAAGGACCACCATGTACAGGATTGCTCTCATTCGGTATTTCCTAGTTTTATAAAATCATGTTGCAAAAACAGTTTTGTCCTAACAGTTGAGTATGCTAACCCCTCAGCCCGTGTTGGACTTATGACAAGTGGCAGTGTGTGTTTATAGGGATTTTTCTGCATTTTATTTTTTTGGGGGGGAAATAGAAAAACACTTTGTATAAAATTAAAACAAGATAACACATGTAGGAAAAATATAAATCTTGGAAAAATTAACAGTTAGCAAAAGAAATGCTTATCAGCCAAGAATTGAAATGTCCCAAAACAATGAATTTAGCCATATTGATTGTGTTACGTTTAAGCAAAACACAACATTAGCCATGGCAAAATGCATAGAAAATTAGCTTTAAAACATCAAAATGTCAGCACCATGACATAATGCTGCTTTTGCAACAGCAATCCTAATAAAATGCCAAAATAGTGTATAATTGCAGGAAATTGGCTTAAATTCAGACATTTCTACACCGCCAAGATGGGGGACCCCTAAAAAGCTTATTTAAATTCAGCCGCGCCCCATTGCCACGACTCCCGTCATGCCACTGCGACGCAATCACCAAAGCCCCCTCTTGAGCCAGAAACAAACCCTGTGTACTTACGGGTTGCCCTTCAGCACCTCTGGGGAGCAGTACTCCAGCGTGCCACAGAAGGTGTAGAACAGCTTCCCTGGAGCCAGCGGGACAGCAGAGCCAAAGTCTATGAGTCTGATGTGGAACTCTGTGTTAATGATGATGTTCTCATCCTTGATGTCCCGGTGGAGGATGTCTTTGTTCCTCAGATACGCCACTGCTGCCACCAACTGAAGAGGGGGGGGGGGGAGGAGATGGTGAGACAGAAAATGGTGACATTTCACACAATACCCATCACATTTTTTCTGCCCATAGTTTCCTTTCTACACACAGGTGCAAAAAGCCCATTCTTCCTCTGTCTTCCTGTCCCGTACCTGTCTAAAGATGTAGCTGGCCAGAGGCTCGTCCAGCTGGGGCTGTTTGTCTATGAACTCAAACAGGTCCAGACCATCCCCATGCTTTTCCATCACCATCTGGAAGTAACCGTCGTTCTCAAACACCTCCAGGACCTACGACACAGATGAGAGAGAATTAACAGATAAATGTTAGGAAAAGAGCCTCTAAACTGTTTAGTGTGGAAGGTTTGTTATTCTGTATGGAAGAGATGTGGGTTACCACTGAGAACCACATTAAAAACATGGCACCAAACAAACTAAAAAAAGATGTTGCCTTGACGATGTTGTGGTGTGTCAGGCGAGTGAGTATGGCGACCTCCTGGCTGACGCGGCCCAGCAAGGGGTCATCCACCCAGCATTCACTGACTATCCTTCCTTTCCTGATAAACTTCACCACCACCTACAAACATAGGAGGGACAATCACACTATTTGAATACAGAAATCCATGAGTTACCTTTGTGAAAACTGAATTTGGATGCAGTGAAACCTTGTGAGCATTAAACGCCCACATTGAGGTCATACAGTTATCTGGAATTCAAAGCTATTTTGAGTCACATTTTGTATAATTATTATATATAGATATATATATTTTTAAATGCACTCCCCTCCATAAAGACACGTTATGGTACTCAGTGGTTCTTCACCTTTAGTAGTAAAAATGTAATGTCCCCAGTCAGTCTCACCTTCTCTCCGTCAGAGCGCCTGCAAGCCTGCCACACGAAGCCGAAGGCCCCTTTCCCCACGGCGTGGAGCGGCTGGTACAGCTCTGAGAACTGCCCATCGCATGCACGGGAATGGTCCAGGTCCAAAGTGGAGAGCAGCGCCTCACCGGCACCGCCACGGCTGGCCTCCAAGATCGCCTGAGTCAAAATATACAAATAAAGTGCCTTCAGAAAGTAAACATAACCCTTGACTGTCATTATTTTGTTGTGTTACAGCCCAAATTTAAAACATGACATTGGCATTGTGTATGTAGGCAAGTGACAAAGTGGAAACGTCTAAATTTAAAAACATATATAAAAAATTAAAAGGGACCCTAAATGTCAATAAGTATTCAACCCCTTTGTTATGGCAAGCCTAAATAAGTTCAGGAGTAAACATTTCCTGAACAAATCACAAGTCGCATGGACTCACTGGGTGCAATAGTGTTAATGATTATTGAATGACTATGACTTGGGTCAAAATAAACTGAAAACAGACATTGAATATCCCTTTGAGCATGGTGAAGTTATAAA
Source organism: Oncorhynchus clarkii lewisi (assembly GCF_045791955.1). NCBI lineage: Eukaryota > Metazoa > Chordata > Actinopteri > Salmoniformes > Salmonidae > Oncorhynchus > Oncorhynchus clarkii. The sequence continues at coordinate 38,527,029 of NC_092174.1, forward strand.
TTACAATTTGGATGGTGTATCAATACACCCAGTCATTACAAAGATACAGGCGTCCTGCCTAACTCCGTTGCCAAAGAGGAAGGAACCGCTTAGGGTTTTCACCATGAGGCCAATGGTGACTAAAACAGTTTAATGGCAGTGGAACAACATCGTAGTTACTCCACAATGCTAACCTAATTGGCTGAGTGAAGAGGAAGGCTGGACAGGAAGAAAACAAAATAATATTCAAAAACATGCATCTTGTTTGCACAGAATGCATGTGGTTTGCACTTAACTAAAGTTAAATTGGGATTATCATCATGTACTAACAAAGTGGTACGTTTGGGGAGAATTCAACATCCGAGTGTACCACTTCATATTCTCAAGCATGGTGGTGGCTGCATCATGTTATAGTATGCTTGTCACTGGCAAGGACTAGGGAATTTATGATAAAAGAAAAGAGGAAAACCTGGTTCAGTCTGCTTTCCAACAAACATTCCTTTCAGCAGGACAAAAAAAAAAAGAGCCAAATACAGTGGAGTTTACCAAGACGACATTACATGTTCCTGAGGGGCCTAGTTAAAGTTGACTTAAATCAGATTCAAAATCTATGGCAAGACTTGAAAATGGCTGTCTAGCAATGATCAACAACTTGACAGAGGTTGAAGAATTCAAAAAAACAATTGTACAAATATTGTACAATCCAGGTGTGGGACTGACCCAGAAAGCGTGTAAACACTGTCAAAGGAGAGTCTAACTTGGTATTCAAATGCCCTGAGTCAAAACTCTAATCAAGAGGGCGTTTTATTTCACAAATATGATTTCTCATCCAGTTTGACGAGAGTATTGTGTAGATAAAATAGAATTTTCTATCAATTTTAAGCTGACTTCGTTACAAAATGTGGAAGTAAAGCAGTGTGAAATCATCAATGTTGGCAGCAGAATATTCCTCTCTTTACCAGACCGGGTGAAAGCAAATCTGTCAACCTGTCAAAATCAACCAAATAATTAAATAAAAAAGGTGATTTTTCCAGATTTAAGCAGGAGTTTACAGACTGAATACTGACCTCTCCCAGACTGAGTGAGGATGAGTTTTGTAGTGAAGCTCTGTTGCTGTAGACGCCACTATGATGCAACATTGCCTCCTGCTGTCCAGGCCTGCTCAGCCACACACAGAACACACACCTAGCCCCATGAAGCTCAGCCCTACGAATCTCACACTGCACCTCTGGAGGAAAGAGAGAGAGATGCTATAATTCATCCTCGTAGTTCTAAAAACAACTTTGTAATCGAGTACCACAGAGCTGATAACACACACCATCTTTAGGAGATGCTCTAGACCTGGAAGCTCAGCTCTTCTCAAAGATAAAAGCTAAGTGAGAGCTTGTGAAGAGGTACCAACCGATTCTTGTTCCATCCCTGTGGTAAACACTTCCATCATAGCTCCCCTCTGTGATGTGCTGTGGGGTCAAGGAGCACTCATTCTCCTGCTGCTTCTTAGGGGTGGAGGTGTTGGGAGGGGCATCCGAGATCATCTGCATCTCTCCATTCATCTGTCTAGAGTCCTGGCTTTGGACGTTGTGGAGAACAGAGAACACAGCCCACTGGTCACGTTCCTCCTCCCCCGCCAGTCCTTTCAATAGACTGTTCCGGACCTCCACACATCCGGGTCCCTCTTCCTGGTCGGACTCGACCACATACGGCGAAGGGGTACGCAGGAGCTCGGCGGTATCAACCGAGGTATGGGAGAAGTCATCATCACCTCCAACACTAAGCAACTCTAGAACTCCACTCAGGTTCAGGTCGGCCATGGCCCGGGTCACCAGCTCCCCATTGGTGTCCAGGTCCAGGTAGCAGCTGGCCGAGTCCACAACCTGGGCTGTGCGGGAGGTGGCCGCCGTCGGGCTGGACCCCCCATGACACCCAGCCCACTTCTCACAGAACCCTGAGGAGGACCGGCTACCCAGGGAGATCACCTCGAAGCTGGAGTCTTGCATGGCTGACAGGTCACACAGCTGCTGGGGGCCTTTGGCATGGTATGGGGTAGGGCGGCAGGGCCGTGCTCGGCTGCACTCATCCATGGTTGGAGTGCCTTAAGTAATACAAATAACACATTTCTACATTAAAGTCCATTCACAGAGGAAAATTAGAAGTGAATTTGGACGTCAAACTGTCAAATTATTAATTTTTTTTACAATTTTTTAAATCACAATTTGTTAGCTAATTCACACCTGGTCCCACTCCACTGAGGGGCTGCCCTCCTGGGCTACAGGTTGGAGGGTGAGTGAGTGACAGGCAGAGTACCTCGCCTGTCTCCACCTGGGCAAAGGACTGTAGCAGGTCGTGGGTGTCGTCTCCACTGTCACACTGGCTGGGACACGGGGCCACCTGTGCAGCTTCTTTCATCAGTTCTGCAGTGTCATCAACCCTGTGGAGAGAAACCTAGTTAGGCACCTAGAGCCTACAGAAACACTGACAGTGGTTGATATGGGACGGGGCCGAACTATCACTAAACACTTCATATACATCCACAACATTTTGATTAGGTTAGCAACTGGCCTACCTCAGGGCCTCCCATCTGCTGACTTTGATCATTGCCTTTAAGTCTGATTCATTCAAGTGGGAAGTCAGGTGTCAGAAGGTGGAAATTAAAACCAATATGAAAACCAAAGGGGATAGGACACCCCCACACTACATGTTCATTTCAGGACTGAACTTGTCCATAGGTGACGTACCTGATCATGGGTGTGGAGGTAACCTCCGGAGGGTCCAGGGTGGAGGGAGTGCTGCCCTGCTGCTCCAGTCTGATACTGGAGCCAGTGAAGATCCTGCCCTTCCCAGTGGAGAGGTTTCTCCCCTGTTCTGCCTTTTGCACCACAGCCATGTCACCAGCCAGAGAGCTGGGGTCTAGACAGCCAGAAACCCCAAATCTAATTACTCAGGATTGTTATTCCCTTTTGACTGCATTACTTGGATTCTAGAAAAAAAAACTATAAAATTTGAGATGACAAACACAGTGAACATGAAGAATCAACAAAGCAATGAAAACCAGGAAGATCACATTTAAATGATGCATGGAGGCAGAACACACTGACAATGTAGAAAGGAAATGGATTTCATGAGTAACATGAGCACTAGTAACACTTCGGAAATGCACATTAGTGAGCTAAACTTTACCCTGTTGAAGTTGGCCTCCCATTGGGAATGTGGGAATGGGATGGGCAACTGTGCTAGCAGCAGGGACAGGATGACCAGAGTATACATAGGGGTCTGGAAGGGGAACAGAGTTCAATGCTTTGTTTACTGGAGATGAAGGAAAAACAAGGAATCTGACAAACACCCATAGCAGGCGGTCATCCAATAGAGTCGTTTCATGGAGTGGAACGCACCAGTTGGATTAGAGGATTTTTCCTGCCCTGGTGCTAAACCAATAGAGCAGCATTTTTCAACTCTTCCCCAGCAACAGTGGTTCCCAAACGTTATAGTCCCATACCCCTTCAACCATTCAACCTCCAGCTGCATACTCCCTCCAGCACCAGCGCTCTCAAATGTTGTTTTTGCCATCATTGTAAGCCTGCCACAGTATATGATACATTTATTAAACCTAAGAATGAGTGCGACTTTGTCACAACCCAGCTCGTGGGAAGTGACAGAACTCTTAAAGGACTAGGGCACTAATAAATATTTTTGCCATCTTAAATAACACTTAAAATTGTTGAAATTTGTGAATAACTCACAGGTTAATTAGAACCGTGTGCTTGAAATGATGCACATAACTCTGCAATGTTGGGTTGTTTTGGAGAGTCTTATCTTAAAAACACTTTCCACACAGTCTGTGCCTGTATTTAGTTTTCATGCTAGTGAGGGCTGAGAATCCACTCTCACATAGGTATGTGGTTACAAAGGGCATCAGTGTCTTAACAGCGTGATTTAACAAGGCAGGAAACTGAGCACAACCCAATCCAGAAATCTGGCAGTTGCTGCTGATTACATTTTCACAGAACCGCTTGTTGCAATTTTGATGAGGCTCTTGTTCAGATATCGGTAAGTGGACTAAGACAGGGCATGAAACAGATAAGGAATCCAGTTGTGTCATCCATTTTGGGAAAGTACCTGCGTAATTGCACACCAAACTCATTCAAGTGCTTTGCTATATCACGTTGTCCGTAAGGTTTCTCTCAATTACAAAAAAAAAACATCTACTTTGCCCCTTGATAACCAGCGCACTTGTATGTTGTAAAAGCGTTACATGGTCGCTGCCCATATCGTTGCATAGTGCAGAAAATACACAAGTTCAGGGGCCTTGCTTTAACAAAGTTAACCATTTCACTGTAGTGTCAAATGTATTTCAAGCCGTCAGGCATTCCCTTGGCAGCAAGAGCCTCTCGGTGGATGCTGTAGTGTACCCAAGTGGGGTCGGGAGCAACTGCTTGCACACGCGTTACCACGCCACTATGTCTCCCGGTCACAACTTTTGCGTCATCAGTACAGATACCAACACATCTTGACCACCAAAGTCCATTTGATGTCATAAAGCTGTCCTGTACTTAAATACCCTCTCCTGTTGTCCTGGTTTCCAGAAGAGGATGTCTTCCTGAACTGATCCCCCATAAACCTAACAGACATACCAGGAGCTGTGCCAAGCCCGCCACGTCTGTTGACTCATCCAGCTGTAACACATAATTCACTGGCTTGTATGCAAAGCAGTAATTGTTTCAAAACATCTCCTGCCATGTCACTGATGCGTCGTGAACCAGTTTGATGAAGGTATTGTCAGAATAGTTTTCGGCCTTTCCCTTTCTTAAATGGTATCTGTGGCTTTTATACATGTCTTAGTCAAGTTGTCTTAATTCTCACAAACCCCCCCCCCCCCCCCCCAAAAAAGCTTATTTTTCAAATTTACATATTGTTTCTAAATCTATGCGCAAGAGTGATGGTTTCAGCGAGTTGTGAGATTGTACTTCTGCACATAAACACAAAAGTACTCTGTGGCTGAGGAAAGGCACTACTCCCAATATAAAGTGAATGCCAAGTCAATGTAGTTATCATTATATTTGCTCCTCGGCGATGGTCCAACGTCCCTTTCTGTTGTTCGGTGCTTTGCCGGGCAAGGGGCCAGTAGCTCTTCAGCTGCATCAGATTCACAACGGTCAGCGTCCATGCTACCTGGGCTATTAACAAATGTAGAATTACTGATGCGAACATTGGATGTGCTCGTGGAAGCAGAGCAACTTGTCATCAGGTACTACCAGTAGAGCTGGTAGTCGCAGTGATACCAGTAGAGCTGGTAGTCGTCTATAGACCTGTCCTTAGTTTAAACATTTATCTATTTGACCAAACAGAATGAGCAGCAGCAACCGTCGCCAACATAAGGACCGTTAGTAGAATTCTCGCGAGAGAGTAACGGTTAATGTGATTGGACGTTAATTACTTGGCTAGGCTACCTGTATTTGACATTGTTATTATTTTGCTGAATAGATGGTTGAATTTTATTTTTGGCAGTGAAGTGAGGCTACTCAGGTGAGAACCTCACCCAAATATATAGCCCCGTTGAAAACTCTAAAATGTGATATAATTTTTAAATGCAAATCACATTTTTATTTGGCGTACCCCCGACAGCATTGTGCGTACCCCAGTTTGGGAATACCTGGTCTACAAGGACCAGAGCCTGCTGGCTTTCTGTTCTACCTGATAACTGGACACGCCTGGTGTCCCAGGGCTAAAATCAGTCCGATTATGCAGTGAAAATATTGGAACTGGCTTTGAGGTCCAGAGGCCTCTTGTCTCCGTCACTAGTGTTCAGCTCGACAACAGGGAGTGTTCCTCACACCTGGTTCTGGGGACATTTGTGCTAGACCAGCACTTAGACATACTATCCTAATTTGAGCACTATAACAGCACAGCAGGAAATGCAAATAGTTTATTGAATGTTTAAAAAGCTTCTAAAGTAAAAAAATTGTCAGACTTAATGTATCAACTATAAATGTATCAACCCCTACAAAAGTGTATATTAATTATAAGTGGACATAATTCACATTTCCTGTTGCTGCAGGATCATTTTCCTGTGAGAAACTGGTCAAATTAAGATAGCACATCTGTACAAAATTGGGATAATCAAAGTCTTTGATTAATAGTTGACTTGCTGAATCAGTTAGTGCTAGGATGAACAAAAGCCTGCATACACTACAATTGCCATCAAAAACTGGGGGAGAAGAGCACTGCCCTATGATGGAAAGAAACTGAACTACAGATGAGTCACCTGTGTTGGAGGGGTGTGATGTGTCAGTGTGTAGAAGCCCACCCTCTGGTTGTTGGGGTGGGGTAATGGCACTGTTCTCCAAGCCACAGAACCAATCATAGAAAGCAGGAATCAGGAACGTGACATCCTGTAGGACACATGACAAAGACAGTTACAATTCACGTCAATGAGGAAAACCTGGAATTGGAACGTGGTTTACTTTGAATTGACCCCCAACCCTAGAGTAGAAACTAAAGCTACATTACAGAACCCTCTACAGCTGGTTGAATCTAGGACCATAAAAGGAGTCTAGTTTGCATCAGCCAATAACAACGAAGGCCACAGAGCTCATAATTATGATACTGATGAATATTGGGTATATTAGAAAAGCATTGGCTGATTGATATACCATTGGCTTTTAGCCAAACTGTATACCACAGCTTTGGCAAAATATTTTTACTGTTTCAATTACATTTGTAACCAATTTATAATAGCAATAAGGTATCTCTGAGGTTGCATTATGCATAATAACAGCCCTTAGCCATGGTATATTCACAGACCCTCAGGACTTGTTTCTTAAGGGGGGGGGGGTAGGAGGGGTTTCTGTATAGCACTGACATTTGCTGATGTAAAAAAAAAAAAAAAAAAAAAAAAAAAAAAAAAAAAAAGCTTTCTAAATACATTGCATTAAACCAGTGTATGAGAAGAATTAGTTTAATACCTTCCCCTGTAGCTCCGCATTCCCAAAGCCCAGGAGACTGAGGGACAGGTGGTTGTGGATGCTGTTGATAGAGCCATCAGGGTGGAGGGTGAGGAGACCGCTGAGAGGGGCGAACACCCACACCGTCCCAGAATAGACCAGCCCCGAACCAGGGGAGAGGAGGCTGCTGTTCTCTTTAACCCCTGACAGATGGCAAGGCGTACAGACAAGATCTTTAGATATCAAATACTGATATTTTTTTGCACAAACTACCTAACTTATATACAAACAATTCTATAGTAACATTTCTCAGAGAATCGGGAATGAGAAGAGCACTGTTCTACCAGAGGACAGTTCCTTTCCATTTTCACAATGTTCTGGCTGTGGTGCTCTGCAGACTGGGGAGGAGACTGGGGAACCCTGCTGGTCCTCAGGTCCACCAGGGGTGTTTTGGGGTTCTGGGCAGCCCAACCCATCCTTCAGCTGCTGGGGTTTACCACACACCACTGCCCCCTGGAGTTTAATACAGAGGAGGAGGGAGGTGCCCCCCCTGCATCGACTGGACACCCTCTGGACCCTCAGCATCTGAGGGAAGGGAGATGTTACCTCAGGGTTAAACCAGTGCTCTCTATGGGGCAGGTGTGTGTGTGTGTGTGTGTGTGTGTGTGTGGACTGACCTTGGGCAGAGCGCGGCTGTGGAGGGGGATCTGTAGAGAGGGGATCATCTCTCTGATAGGCATCCCTGTCAGCTCCTCAGTCTGCCTGTAACCATGCAGATGGGCAAAGACCAGGTCACAGCTCAGGATGCTCCCCTGGAAGTAAACGCAATCGCTCATCGAGTCAGGCTACAGAGGCCTTGTGGTTGTATTTATAGGCACCATACTGAACCACAGACAGGGACTACCTGGACTTATGTTGCAGAACATGTGCTGTGTGCCCTTACAGAATATGACCTAGAAATGACTTGAGTTTTGCAGGATGTCAGCTGCCACTGAACCACATCTTGGAATCTGTGTAACTTACATCTTGTGAGAAGGAGACATGGGCTGAGATTCTCTCCACACGCTCCATCATGACCAGGCAATGCTGTCCTTTCTGTGACTGTCTCTGGGTCCATACAGACACTGGGACCTCAGTACCACACTGGCTCACTGCATCCAACTTCACAGAGAAGAAAACAGGAGTCATCTCAATGCCGTGATCTAAGGATGTGAGATTGTCTGTACTCTTAAGCAAGACAGAATAATAATTTGACAAGCAACATAGGGCTGTGCAGAAGGAAAACAATTGAGCCTTTATTTGCAAAATCATTCTTACCACTTTCCCAGACACCACTGCTACATTTCCATCTGTCTGAAGACACCCCTCACTTAAAGCTTCTTCCAGGACCTGATTGGTCTTCTTCAGGAAGCAGGACAGCTTTTGTCCAATCAGATCATCGCTGGTGCACTCAAACAGTGCGCATGCCTTCACATTTGCAGACAATATCTAAAATTTAAAAAAATTATAATAATTGTCTCGTGTGCAAATGATATATCTTTAGCCATAAAACAAAGACTCCTACATAACTTGTATATATAAAAAAAAAAGCAGCTTCTTAGCAAAGAGACATTTCTCAAGCAAGGCTAGGCTAGGACAGTCAGAGTGGTCTGAGTGGGGAGGGGAAAACTGAAGACTGGCTGTGATTGGCAGAGGGGTTTAGAGCTCTTGTTTGAACTAAATTTACCACCTGGTGATGTCACCAGGAAGGCCAAAACGCCATCCCACCAAAACCAGCTGAAATGTCAGGCAGTCTATTCAAACAGTTCTTACACTGGCATTATCATTTTCACAGTATGAAGGAACACATTTGACTGCCCTAAGCCTTTAAGTTTCAAGTTCATATACATTTAAAATGATTTCAAAGTGATTGGCATTGTAAGAGAGCATTTGATATATAGCCCAATTGCAGTCATATCGTGACCCTACCTTTGTGCTCTTGCAGTCTACAGTGAGGACTGCCTTGTTGGGGTTGTGGACCGCTGGAGGTCCTGAGAGCGCAAAGCCTCCTGCACAGGTCAGCAGGCTGAGCAGGGTTCTGTCTGACTCAGACACAGTGGACAGCGAGTCTGACTGGCTGTGTGATCCTGAGCCATGCCGGCTGGGGATCTGAATGTCTCTCATAGCCACAGAGCTACAGGAGTTCTGACAATCACCTAGAGAAATGAAAGGGTTACGATGTACAGTATAGGGTCTAGTGATGACAAGCTAAAACAAACGGGTTGACATTAACTAGTAGTGATAGTGTATTAGCCTGTTCCCACTGCGTTGTGATGCCACAGCCTCTCAATTGTGTTCTGGCTAGAGATTACCATCTCAGCTGTAGGTAAACCTAAGCACTGCCAGACACATCACAGCCATTGCGTTTGACAGTCCCATGTTAACTCCTATTCCACAAGTACGAGCTAGAGGGGAAACACCTGAGGGTGTATTCATTAGACAGATTCCGTTGCAAAAAGTTCTACAAACAGAAAACGTTTAGCAATGAAATCAAGCTTATTTGGCAAATTCAGGTAGGCTTCTTCCCAGTTTAGTTCCTAGAGTAAACGGTTTCTGTTGCAAAATGTTTTTCAACAGACCAACGGAATCTGACTAATGAATACACCCATGTAGAGGAGGCAGTTGCAGGAAGCATCCAGACACACACCTGCTATGGATCCAGGAAACCGCCAGCGTTCTAGAGCCTGGCCCTTGTACAGTGGCCTCCCGACACATGGATAGGACTTGTTTAGGTCAAATGAGTCATCCTCCAGGAGGTCCGAGGAGTCATCCTTGACAACATAAACAGTGTCCCCTTTAGCACGAGGGTTGCCTTGATTTTCTGTCCAACGGGACTCAGTCCTCAGCGACATTGTGGGCTTTGGTCTATGGAAAGGATGTACGTTATTCAGCTGTAACAGATGGGGTTTCTGGTACAGTAAACCTTTGTTGTCCCCACCCTAGCTCTGGTCCAGGGCGTCGTAAGCGCTCACTACTCCGCTGTTCTAGTGACTGGCTTCACTAGCTCTGATTTATTCATTTTTAACCAGGCAAGTCATTTAAGAACACATTCTTATTTACAATGACGGCCTACAGTGTGGGAACAGTGTGTTAACTGTCTTGTTCAGGGGCAGAAATACAGATTTTTACCTTGTCAGCTCGGGGATTCAATCTCGCAACCTTTCGGTTACTGACCCAACACTAACCACCAGGCTACCTTAACATGCATCGCGTAGTGAACATTTCGTATTACTCGATTTCGTATATTGGAGGAACGTCGAATGACACCCGGCGCATTCTGAGAAATGTCTGTCAGCACTCGAGCAACAACTTTATTCTGGTAAGTAACCAAAGTATAGTGACACCAGTCACGCCCTGGACCGGAGGTCGCTATTCCCCTTCTACACAGGTAGCTAGCAAGCTAACGTTAACTACTACCACCTAGTTAGGGTAGCTAGCGTTTTTTTTTTTCCCCTTTCACCTTTATTTAACCAGGTAGGCCAGTTGAGAACAAGTTCTCATTTACAACTGCGACCTGGCCAAGATAAAGCATAGCAGTGCGACACAAAGAGTTACACATGGAATAAACAAACGTACAGTCAATTACACAATAGAAAGGTATATATATATATATATATATATATATATACACAGCGTGTGCAAATTAGGTAATATAAAGGGAGGCAAGGCAATACAGGTCATAGAGGCGAAATAATTACAATTTAGAAATTAATGATAGATGTTGCAAGCGTATGAATTAGCTTCACACCAAATTAGACAATTCACTTTTACCTGGCCAAAACTCACCTTTTTATCTGTAAACCTGAAATGGGCTTATTAGCAAACTAGCTCGCTAACAGCTGTGTTGACTTTTCCTTGCTGTATTGAAGTTGGTTGCTAAGGAAGAGTTGAAACAAAAACCCGCCGACTCCTAAAGTTACACGCAATGCACTGTATCGAGTTTAGTGACGACTTCGTGAGTAGTTGAATGCTAAATATTATCTTGGAAAGATACACAATTTGTGTTGTTATTTTTTTAGATAGTCTAGAAAAGTTCGTAAAGCGCGGGTTTTCAATCACTCGAGGTATGAACAGCCAATCAGATAACTATTATTCAAAGTAGTTCAGGGCAATTATCCAATAAGTGATGCTTATGGGAGGAGTCGATGGGAAGGCTGTTTTTTCTTCTTCTTCGTGTGAATTTCTGGCAGACTAGACGCTGTGTTGCATATTGCTGCCTTTCTCAGGTCGGAGTGCGAATTGCACATTTTGGTCAACAAAAATGGAAAAGGGGAATGGGAAAATCCTAAATTGCACCATCATCTAAGCCTACACTATCCTGAAAAACCCACCCCCCCATACTACTACTTTGGCCCTAAACGATCCTACACCAAGCCATCGGCCTGGGAGGATGGAACCCCTATTTTCAAAACTTCCTGTAGCCATTCTGCACTAAAAATCTCTCACACCTAAATATTTATCTGCTATCACATCTATCTTCTGTGATTTCCACTCCATCAGTGCAGTGCAATTGATCACCATCGCTATAAACGCAAGAAATCCAACCTTACTAAAACTCATCTGCTTTGCACCTCTCTCTTCAGGCCTACTCACTGGGGGGCTCCCAGTCGAATCACTCATTTGACCTCACTCATCCAACCACTCGGGTCATGTGACAGTGTTGATGCCCATTCTGTGTTCTTTTTTTTATTTTCTTCACTGCCTCAGCATAGGACACTTTTTGCCCCATTCCAACTCTGACAATCTCAACATGTCTCTCTCTAACCTGGCCATATCAGTTAGAAACTCTGTGTAAAAGCTCAACAAGACAGACAGGGTATTCTCAGTCTCGGCATTGGCACAGGGTGTACATCTCACCAAATGGCCGGCATCACAAACACTAGGAATATTATTTTTCATTTGATCCACCTCTACATTCAACACTACCCCACTGATCACCCCTTTGAGCGGTGCCCTGCTCCAGAAAGCAAAGCACGGTACAGGTTGAGGCCCGAGACGCGTGACGCAACGCGCTCGCTTCCTCTGGGTGGAGGATGCACAAAAATCTAAATAATTCCACTTCTCAAAACTTTCAGAGATTTAACCATTCCAAGTGTGTCCTTTACCCAGCCTGGCACAACGTATGGGTCTGCCAAAAAGCAGGAATCTACTCTTTCCAAACATGTCACTCCTACCATCCAAATTAATCTCCGTAGGATTCTCAGGGAAAACGTTGGAAGTCTCCACTACACCTCTCGCCACAAGTAGACCCACTTCATCCTTGTCTGGCTCAACTTCAGAGAGCTCAGAGTACTCAGGAGAAGAAGGTATGTACTCAGGAGACGAAGGTATGTACTCAGGAGAAGAAGGTATGTACTCAGGAGACGAAGGTATGTACTCAGGAGACGAAGGTATGTACTCAGGAGATGAAGGTATGTACTCAGGAGACGAAGGTATGTACTCAGGAGACGAAGGTATGTACTCAGTAGACGAAGGTATGTTCTCAGGAGACAAAGGTATGTACTGAGAAGGTACTCCCGTCAGATGATAAAAAAATTTTTGGGGGGGGGGGGGGGGGCATCAAGGAAAATGCTATGTCTGGCACAAACCCAACTCTGATCACCCCGAAAACGTCATCCCCACAGTGAAGCATGGTGGTGGCAGTGTAACAGTATAACTTTTGACCGTCCCCTCGCCCATACCCGGGCGTGAACCAGGGACCCTCTGCACACATCAACAACAGTCACCCACAAAGCATCGTTACCCATCGCTCCACAAAATCCGTGCAAGGGGAACCACTACTTCAAGGTCTTCAGAGCAAGTGACGTCACCGATTGAAATGCTATTTAGCGCGCACCACCGCTAACTAGCTAGCTATTTCACATCCGTTACACTCACCCCCCTTTTGACCTCCTCCTTTTCCGCAGCAACCAGTGATCCGGGTCAACAGCATCAATGTAACAGTATAACTTTATACCGTCCCCTCGCCCATACCCAGGCGCGAACCAGGGACCCTCTGCACACATCAACAACAGTCACCCACATCAAGTGACGTCACCGATTGAAACGCTATTTAGCGTGCACCACCGCTAACTAGCTAGCTATTTCACATCCGTTACAGCAGCATCATGCTGTGGGGATGTTTTTCATTGGCAGGGACTGTGAAACTGGTCAGAATTGAAGGAATGATGGATGGTGCTAAATACAGGGAAATTCTTAAAGGAAACCTGTTTCAGTCTTCCAGAGATTTGAGACTGGGACAGAGGTTCACCTTCCAGCAGGAAAGTGACCCAAAGCATACTGCTAAAGCAACACTCTTGTGGTTTAAGGGGAAACATTTAAATGTCTTGGAATGGCCTAGTCAAAGCCCAGACCTCAATCCAATTGAGAATCTGTGGTATGACTTAAATATTGCTGTACACCAGCGGAACCCATCCAACTTGAAGGAGCTGGTGCAGTTTTGCCTTGAAGAGTGGGCAACAATCCCAGTGGCTAGATGTGCCAAGCTTATAGAGACATACCCCAAGAGACTTGCAGCTGTAATTGCTGCAAAAGGTGGGGGTGAATAGGGGGGGGTGAATAGTTTTGCACCCCCAAGTTGTTGTTTTTTGTTTTTTTCTTGTTTGTTTCACAATAAAAATGATTTTGCATCTTCAAAGTGGTAAACATGTTGTGTAAATCAAATGATACAACCCCCCCCAAAATCCATTTTAATTCCAGATTGTAAGGCAACAAAATAGGGAAAATGCCATGGGGTTGAATACTTTTGCAAGCCACTGTACTTGGTTTTCAAATAGAGAAATCTAGAAATCTTTTTGTTTTCACGTTCTGCTGGTAAAAGCTACATAATGAAATTGGTAGGCTACATCCACAACTTTAGAGGGACAGTTTTCCAATGACGTCCTCAATTCTATTCTGACTTTTCATTTCACAAATGTTTGTTTCTTCGTATTGGAACCTGGTCTATGCCTTCCTTTTTAAAACTACATATTTTCAATACTTCTAGATATGAGGTGTTTCTGCACAGAGAATACAATCGTTCACACTGGATATTTATTTATATACAGTATGTACAAATTAACAACAACAACTACATCAATTAAGGAGTCTTTACTGAACTCTCAACCTCTAACATAATGTCATTATACCATTTTACATTTGAACAGACATTGTATTCAGTTTGACAAAGGGTAGAATATACATCATATACATCAGTTTAACTTGGATGAAATGAAAATATATCGGCATGTGCAATGAGGGCACTAGATATAGCATCCGGTAATACTGCTTACACCAACGGTAGACCTATGTACATGCCTGCAATATCTGTTAGCAGAAGAGTATGCATTGTTAGAGAGAAATGGGGAGATACTATGAAAGTACTATCATAATAATACTGTGTTCTTCTGCATTCATTGACAAAAATATATATAATCAGTTAACAGTCATTACACATGTCGTTTTGAAATATTCAATCCAACACAACCCTGTTGGTAATTTAACATCACAATGGGGGGGAAAAAGTTTAAAAACCACAAGATGTCAGCATGTATCGAAACAGTTAATTATCACTACAACAATGCAAGGTTAGGTAAGCACTTAGGTTGTAGGATAGGAGGGGCTCAGCCAGCACTGACCGTCATGGACAAATCATTTGTCGATGTCCATCACTTTGAGGACAGCAACACAGTCCTCTGTCCAAGAGTTTGTCCTCATGAATGTCCCGTTTATCCTACAAAGGCTTCTACACAGAATGCGGGACAGCTGGGTGTACCATAAGGGATTTGCACATCAGATTCAGTGGAGGCTGGTGAGGGGAGAACGGCTCATAATAACGGCTGGAATGGAGTAAATGGAATGGTATCAAAAACATGGTTTTCATGTGTTTGATACACTTCTATTCTATCCATTACAGTCTATTTCAGCCATTATTATGAGCCGTCCTCACCTCAGCAGCCTCAACTGATTCAGGTGATCTTAGTCTGACTTGATTGCTATCTTGATAACGGCTGGGTAGTTCGGCAGGTTTGAGCTGCACTGAAGTGGAGTGGATGAGCTGTGTGGCATGCATGCTTTGTCAAGCAGAGCTCTCAGTTAACGACACTGACTACTGGTTGATCTTTATTCGGGCGTGGCAGGACGAGGAACTGCGTAGAACTCACACACACACACACACAAACAGGGTTGGGCACACAATGACTGGAGGTGCCACTGATGAGAGCTGGTCCAGATTAGTCACAGTTCTGAAGAATGGCTCCATCCTAATGTGCTTGTTGGAAGTCCTTCTTCCTGTGGGGTTGGTTTCCCAAGACGTGGTCAATCTCTGTGGCAATGCCTGCTGTCATCTTTGGAATGACCTAGAATACATGAAGAAGAGAAACAATACCATTGATTCAGTCAGTTGTTATGTTGGTAGTAGTAGTTAGTTAGTAACTACACCACAATAGGCATCCATAATTGTAAATAAACAGTGTAGGCATAGACTAGAGAAGGGGAGCTGTATGAGTGCTCAGAAATCGTTGTCAGTGTCCCAAATTGATGCCTAAACCTTGCACCCTTAGCCTCGCCAGCCAGCCTGATCTGTGGACAATCTATCATGGTCCAAACACACCAAGACAGTTGTGAAGACTATCATTAAATGTGAAGACTGTTCATTTATCAAATCAATTCTCTGTCATTTAATTACGTGATTAAACTAATCGTGTAACTTTAATTAACTAGGAAGCCGGGGCACAACGAGAAAATGTTGTGTTTATTTCACGAATATAACTCTTCAGATATTTTCCCTCACTTATTAATGTATTATGACCTCATCAGGCATATTCTGAATGTCGAAAACCCTTGGATATCTGCACGAACCCCGACACAGATCACGAATCAGCGATATACAAATTGGCTTAATTATTTATTTACTAACTAACTTAATCAATCACAGAATTACTTAAACACACACATAGGTCAGACATTGGTTACTGACATGATAGAAATGTCCCTAGTGGGCTGATATAATGGCTTGGTAGACAAAGGAAAGGGGGTGGGGACAGTTCGAGAGCGGGAAACAGTTGATAACTATACTTATGAAATGCTAATACTTTTAACATGAACAGCCCCTCATTCGAAAATAAATAGCAGTTTACATATTTACATATGTATGCCTTTGTTGTCCCTCTCTGATCACCGGTCTGTCTGCTGGATAGTCAGACGACAGAAAGCCTCTGGTTTGTCCACCAGAGATCAAAGTCTGTTGTAGTTGTTATAATGGATACTTCAGAGTGCCATTCAGAAATGTTCTTAAATCGGGTACATTTAACAGACTAAAGTATTTAAACAGCTGCAGCCTGAATAATTGGTTTTAAGTTTGTAGATTTCTTCACCATTTCAGCATGGGAATGACCTCCACGTTCTCTCGTCTTGTGCTTTGGTAGAGTTGTAGTTTGAACCACTTCACACACCAGCTTCACCTAGCATGTTTTGGTCTATAGAGTGATAGCCATTCCAACGGGGGGGACATCGGTCCCGGCCTTATCGACAATAGCAAGATCAGGGAGGCTCACGAGGCTACTGCATCTAAGATGATTTAATAGGTACTGTATAAGACATATGGTGTAACTTCCACCTAGCTTATCAGTGAGCAAGTGGAGCTACTACCATATTGCGTACACCTGTCAAATCCTCTTAGATCTCCACACGTAGTACATAGGGCACAGGCACAGGAGGCTGCTGTTCGGAGGACGGCTCATAATAATGTTTGCAATGGAACAAAATGGAATGGCATCAAACACCTGGAAACCACTAAGTTAAGTATCTTCAGACTAAACACCTCCCTCTGAAACTGGATCCTGGACTTCCTGATGGCCGCCTCCAGGTGGTAAGGGTAGGCAACAACACGTCTGCCACGCTGATCCTAAAAACTGGGGCCCCACAGGGGTGTGTACTTAGTCCACACCTGTACTCCCTGTTCACCCACGACTGCGTGGCCAAACACGACTCCAACACCATCATTAAGTTTGCAGACACAACAATCACCGACAACGATGAGATAGCCTGTAGGGAGGAGGTCAGAGAACTGGAAGTGTGGTGCCAGAACAACAACCTCTCCCTCAACGTGAGTAAGACAAAGGAGCTGATCATGGACAACAGGAAAAGGCGGGCCAAACAGGCCCCCCATTAACATCAACGGGGGCTGATAGTGGAGCGGGTAGAGAGTTTCAAGTTCCTTGGTGTCCACATCACCAACGTTCTATCATGGTCCAAATACACCAAGACAGTTGTGAAGAGGGCACGACAAAACCTTTCCCCCCTCAGGAGACTGAAAAGATTTGGCATGGGTCCCCAGATCCTCAAAAGGTTCTACAGCTGCACCATCGAGAGCATCCTGACCAGTTCCATCACAGCCTGGTATGGCAACTACTCTGTATCTGACCGTAAGGCGCTACAGAGGGTTGTGCGTACGGCCCAGTATATCACTGGGGCCAAGCTTACTGCCATCCATGACCTATATAATAGGCGGTGTCAGAGGAAAGCCCATAAAATTGTCAGAGACTCCAGTCACCCAAGTCATAGACTGTTTTCTCTGCTACCGCACGGCAAGCGGTACCGGAGCGTCAAGTCTAGGACCAAAAGGCTCCTTAACAGCTTCTAACCCCCCAAGCCATAAGACTGCTGAACAATTAATCAAATGGCCACTGAACTATTACATTGACCCCCTCCCCTCCTCCATTTGTTTTGTACACTGCTGCTACTCACTGTTTATTATCTATGCATAGTCACTTCACCCCT
Organism: Oncorhynchus clarkii lewisi; assembly: GCF_045791955.1. NCBI lineage: Eukaryota > Metazoa > Chordata > Actinopteri > Salmoniformes > Salmonidae > Oncorhynchus > Oncorhynchus clarkii. Next base: position 38,544,743 of record NC_092174.1, read on the forward strand.
ACCTACATGTACAAATTACCTCTAACATGTACCCCCGCACACTGACTCGGTACCGGTACCCCCTGTATATAACCTCCACACTGACTCGGTACCGGTACCCCCTGTATATAACCTCCACACTGACTCGGTACCGGTACCCCCTGTATATAGCCTCCACACTGACTCGGTACCAGTACCCCCTGTATATAACCTCCACACTGACTCGGTACCGGTAACCCCTGTATATAGCCTCCACACTGACTCAGTACCAGTACCCCCTGTATATAACCTCCACATTGACTCGGTACCGGTAACCCCTGTATATAACCTCCACACTGACTCAGTAAAGGTACCCCCTGTATATAACCTCCACACTGACTCGGTACCGGTAGCCCCTGTATATAACCTCCACACTGACTCGGTACCGGTACCCCTGTATATAACCTCGTTATTGTTGTTTTATTGTGTTACTTTTTATTATTTTTTACTTTAGTTTATTTGGTAAATATTTTCTTAACTCTTCTTGAACTTTACTGTTGGTTAAGGCCTTGTAAGTAAGAATTTCACGGTAAGGTCTACACTTGTTGTATTCGGCGCATTTGACAAATAAAGTTTGATTTGATTTGATTTATGTTTTTGTTAACATTCCACCTATTCCGCTGCAGCCATTAACATGAGCCCATTCTCCCCAATTAAGCTGCCACCAACCTCCTGTGGGCATAGAGTCTCAGGGTCGATTTTGCATTAGGCCTAAAACAGCTTAAAATGTATTCTTCAAGGTAGTCCTTCTTCCCTTAATGAAAAAAGTAAACTATATGAGAGAAGCTCCTTACCTCCATGGCCCTCAGATTCTCTGCAAGCTGGATGGGGTTGGATGTTCCTAGCAGCACTGAGCTCACTCCTTCATTTCTCAGACACCAAGCTGCAGAGAGAGAGAAGGGGAGGTAACAGGGTTGAGTTCATCAGGGCATGCAACAGAAAACATTTTGCAATGGAAAAAGAAAATGTAAGTTTGTTATTGGACAAGTCCCTTATGGAGGTAGTCCCTCCATTACTCATAAAGGGTTGTCTTCCACATCCAGCATTGTTATTTGTCTATTTTTTGGGGTACCTTTGTTTTACCAGGTTAGTCTCATTGAGATGAACAATCTCTTAAAATACCTGGCCAAAATAGCAGCACACAAAGTTGCAGACACATTCATAACATAAAACACAAAGCACTACAGTTTAAAAAATAGACATTTACACATTGAACAGCAGGATGGTTTGGGAAAGTGTGGTGCAACTAGGGTTCAAAACATTGACAGCCCCACCATTTCATTTGGCATCATAGTGTGTAACCCTTCTTTAAAATAAATTATAGGGACGAGCTCCTGTAATTTCAGCACCCTTTGAAGCTCGTTCCATGCGTGTGATTGGGCTCCCGAGTGGCGCAGTGGTCTAAGGCACTGCATATCAGTGCTAGAGGTATTGCTACAGACCCTGGTTTGATTCCAGGCTGTATCACAACTGGCCATGTTTGGGAGTCACATTGGGCGGTGCACAATTGGTCCAGCATTGTTTGGCTGGGGTAAGGCACTGCATATCAGTGCTAGAAGTATTGCTACAGACCTTACTTTTTATAATTTTTTACTTTAGTTTATTTGGTAAATATTTTCTTAACTCTTCGTGAACTTTACTGTTGGTTAAGGCCTTGTAAGTAAGAATTTCACGGTAAGGTCTACACTTGTTGTATTCGGCGCATGTGACAAATAAAGTTTGATTTGATTTGTTTGATGTTTTTTGTTATCATTCCACCTATTCCGCCCTACCTATTGCTACAGATCATTGTAAATACGAATTTGATCATAACTCACTTGTTCAGTTAAATAGAATTTAAAAAAATGAAGTAAGGGGTAGAGAACTGGAAAGCTTTTTTCTCTACGGGCCTTAGGCACAATCAAGTGAACGCAGGGCCTTAGGCACAATCAAGTGAACGCAGGGCCTTAGGCACAATCAAGTGAACGCAGGGCCTTAGGCACAATCAAGTGAACGCAGGGCCTTAGGCACAATCAAGTGAACGCAGGGCCTTAGGCACAATCAAGTGAACGCAGGGCCTTAGGCACAATCAAGTGAACGCAGGGCCTTAGGCACAATCAAGTGAACGCAGGGCCTTAGGCACAATCAAGTGAACGCAGGCGATAGTTTTAATTTGTCTACTGGACAATGTAGTTACACAAGTTAAATGGGAGCCGTCTCAATATGGCCTTCTGAATAAAACCTACCAATGATTTAATCTCCGAAGAGCTAAGGAATACCAGCCCACTCTCATGTAAAGGTTACAGTGATGTGTGAGGGCTTTGGTACACAGGTTCCAGCATATGTAATGATGCCACAGGGGCATACATGTACAATATATCACCAAAATCAATTACAGGCACTAAAGTAGTGGAAACAAGCCACTTTCTCTCTTGGAAAAAAAACAGGACTTGTTGCTAAAATAAAAACGCTATTTGAGCCTAAGCTTTGTGAAAACCATCAACTTTGTCTTTTCAGCATTTGTGTTACTGATATCTTACCGATAGCTAATTGTGGCAGAGTGCAGCCCAGCTTTTCAGAGATGGTAGTGAGCTCCTTCAGCTTGGCCTGTTGTTTCCTCCCTTCTTCGCTCACTATCTTATCCTTTAACCAGGCGTACGGCTGGAAGAGAGGAAGAAGACCAGTCTTAGACACCACCTGAGGAACAAGCTGACATTCATAAATCCCCTCAGATGTTGTTGGGACAAGCAGATACGAGCAGTACCTTCATGGAGGCCCTGGAGCATTCTGGGATGCCATTCTCATACTTCCCAGTGATGATTCCACAGGCTAGAGGTGACCAGGAGACCACACCCACACCTGCAATGGCACATGGGAGTTAGGTCACATGACAGGCAGGGTAATCATCAGATTATCATGGTACTGAAGGACAAAAGTATCAAGAGTTTACCTTTTGCAGTTTGGAATATTGACTCAGCTCGACATCAGACCACTTTTGACAAACTTTGAATTTTGGGGTGAACTACTACTGCACAGTCTGTTACCATTCTGATCCTGGTTGTGCATTTCAATGGCGTTTATAGGACACTTGAATGCAGTCCCAAAGTGTGACAAATCTAAAAAGTTTGTGTGAGATGGTGTTACTATTACACCTGCCTATCTTATGGTAGAGTTCAGGTAGCTGTGTCTCCACCTTGTCCCTCTGGAAGAAGTGGTACTCAGCCTGCTCACACACCGGAGGGATCAGGTTAAACTGCCGCGCAACCGAGTACGCTTCCTGAAAACAAATTGAGAGGAGAAGGGAAGAGGGGCAGAACCAAGGTGAGAACAATGCTGACTCTGGTCTGACATTAACATGAAAAGGTGAACAAACTTCCATATCTTCAAAGGTATTGATATTCCAAGACAGCACCTGAACTTTTCAGACTTCATTCTCCTTTTCAACCACTATAATGTCTGTTTACTCTCTAATGTCAGACTCCAAAAGCATTTATATCCCAAGCATGCTACAGTGAATTATGTGGACACATCGTGCAGGTCTACACACTGCTGAAGAGAATATGAAGTTGACGTATTGTGAAGTTGTGAGAGAATTTGCCTACTTACCATAATCTCCATGGCAGACCATCGTGATGTCCCCCAGTACATGGACATGCCATTGTTGATCAAATGGGTCATCGCCCTCACAATCTCTGCAGAGACAAAAACATTAAAAACCTGCTAGCTACGGGAGGGTTACGGGAGGGATACAGGAGGGATATGGGAGGGACAGAGGGGGTGTAGGTGTAGGTTGCTGTTTCCCACATTCTGGAAGAAGGGAGTCAAGAGAGTTCTAAAGAAACCTTCCACAACCTTAAAATACAACCTTATATGATTGGTCCATTCATCTGTACATTCCACAACCTTAAAATACAACCTTATATGATTGGTCCATTCATCTGTACATTCCACAACCTTAAAATACAACCTTATATGATTGGTCCATTCATCTATACATTCCACAACCTTAAAATACAACCTTATATGATTGGTCCATTCATCTGTACATGGAAGGTTGTGTTTTGAGTGGAACGTCCCTTCTCACCGATGAAACCTGATATGATGAAGATACTCTAACTTGTAGGAGTAGTTCTGAGACATTAGAGGGCGCCTCAGGCTCCTTCTTCTACAACCTCAGAAAGATCACTTCTCATTAGCTAGAATCCTTCATTGGTGAAACTGAAACTGACATGTCAGTTTGGGATATTAGAACAACAAAGAAGCTACCGCAAATACCAAACCCATTTATATTTAATTATTATATATATTTTTTTTATTTAACTAGGAAAGTCAGTTAAGAACAAATTCTTATTTAAAATGACATCCCACCCCCCCAGGCCAAACCCTAACTGGGACGACACTAGACCAATTGTGCGCCGCCCTATGGGACTCCCAATCACGGCCGGTTGTGATACAACCTGAAATCAAACCAGGGTCTGTAGTGATGCCTCTAGGACTGAGATGCAGTGCCATAGATCGCTGCACCACTTTAGTCATCTTTTTTCTTTCTCACAGACATTCCGAATGAAGGGACCATTTCAATTCCATCTGCATATCTGTATTGCCGCCGAGCTCCAATACCACAGCTGAGTACATCAATTAATCCATTCAGTTCAGTCTCATTGAATAATGATCGCCAAACAACCTCTCAAAAGGCTTGAGTCAGAAGCCATTTGAAAGCAAGTCTGCTGCTAAAGGGGCGAGTTAAAACAAACTATACAAACAAAAGGGAACCGGTGAAAGGATTCGTACCAAGAAACCCAGAATATATCCTCCATCCTTCCATGGCCAGTGCAGGGGAAGATTTCATATGAGATAATGTTTGCTGAGGTAATATTAATCCAAACGCCAAATGCCGCAGTGCCAGACTGAAAAGACCCAGTCAGCTGAGAGAGAGAGAGAGAGAGAGAGAGAGAGAGAGAGAGAGAGAGCAGAAGTCTCTCGTAGTGGACCTTTGTCGGTTCTGTTTGTGCCTCAGGGTATAGAGTGGTACTGCAGGGTCATGGTGATGTGGAGATACTCCCATTAATAAATATCAGCTTTCTAGTGTAAGTAATGCAAGGATACAAGGTGTCTAACCAAGAGAGACCGGAATCTCTGGAACATGTGATTCAATACCATGTACTTAATATGTCCCGCAAGGGGCAATTATACTTATACTCTTTCTTTCTCTTTTAATCCACCCTCTGCCCTTCTCTACCTCTCTCCTTTTATCTGTCTCTCTTTCTTTCTCTTTTAATCCACCCTCTGCCCTTCTCTACCTCTCTCCTTTTATCTGTCTCTCTTTCTTTCTCTTTTAATCCACCCTCTGCCCTTCTCTACCTCTCTCCTTTTATCTGTCTCTCTTTCTCTAACCAAAACAAGAATACATTGGCATGACGATAACACAGTACAACCCAACAGGCCTATATTGAAGAAAAGGAAATCACACAGAGAGTTTAGATGATAAAATGATACCCTTACAGACCTGTAGTCTAATCAACAAATTCAATTGCAACAGGATGCTGAAGGATAAAATGTAAAACAGGGAGATTAATGAAGTTGAAAGTGAGATGAACCTAGATCAGAGTGGGATAAAAAAAAAGAGTGATTCCCTTTCATGAGCAGCTCATTCTGCGAGCCTACATACAGCAGAGAGAGCCAGAGTGTGTGGGTGAAACAGGTGGGAGGTGGAGAGGAGAACATGTCAGGCGTGAACAACAATACATTTGTTCTGAGAGGGAAAGAGAGAGAGGGGGAGGAAAACACAGAAAGATAAGACTGAAAGAGATGGAGAGATTGCTGGGGGCGTGTGTTGGTCATCAAATTCTATGAATTCTTAGCCAATGGTTCACCTGAGCTTCCAAGGTAATGGTAGATTACCAATGCCTATACCCATAGCAACAGAGTAGCCTGATGTACACTCACAAAACAACACTTCATATGCCCTCTTTCACAACAGTGCCCTTTTCAGTGGCCTGCCCTAAGGCTCAAAAGTTCCAGCAAGTCATTACTTTCCAACCCCAGGCCTGGCTGGGGTATATCTCATGTTAACGGATTGCTTGCTGTGTACACTGTGGGCAGAGGGCAGACAAATATTGGTATTTAGCAAAAACAGAAGGATGAGTGGGTTTGAGGTGTGTGTATTTAATTTGTTTGTTTGTCTCTGTGTGTGAATCTGTGTGTTTGAGCATGTGTGTGTGTTTGCGTGTGTGTGTTTGCCTGTGCCTGTATGTGTGAGTTTGTTTGCTTGTTTGCTGTCTAACACACCACTGATAAACACTGTGCTGTGTTTATGGCACGTTGTATAATGATTGGAAACAGGCGCAATAATACGAAAATAGTTTTTTTTATGACACTACCCAAAATAGCGTACGCCATGAACATGACGGGGACGAAGCTCCAAAACAAACACACACACACATATATATATGTAACCCAAACAAAGAGCAAGATCTAAACCTCTAATAAATACACAGGACGAGACCCGCAACAACAATACACGGGACGAGACCCGTAACAACAATACACGGGACGAGACCCATTACAACAATACACGGGACGAGACCCATTACAACAATACACGGGACGAGACCCGTTACAACAATACACGGGACGAGACCCGTTACAACAACACACGGGACGAGACCCGTAACAACAATACACGGGACGAGACCCATTACAACAATACACGGGACGAGACCCGTAACAACAATACACGGGACGAGACCCGCAACAACAATACACGGGACGAGACCCGTAACAACAATACACGGGACGAGACCCGTTAAAAAAATACACGGGACGAGACCCGTTACAACAATACACGGGACGAGACCCGCAACAACAATACACGGGACGAGACCCGTTAAAACAATACACGGGACGAGACCCGTTACAACAATACACGGGACGAGACCCGTAACAACAATACACGGGACGAGACCCGTTACAACAATACACGGGACGAAACCCGTAACAACAATACACGGGACGAGACCCGTAGCAACAAGTACACACTAACACGGTAACACACAAGGCGATAGAACAGAGCACAGGTACTCACAAGACCAATGGACATGGAACAATAATCAACAAGGACCATGGAGAACAGAGGGCACATATCTACACATACTAATCAGGGGGAATGGGAACCAGGTGTGCGTAATGAGAGAAGACAGTCCGGGGTTGGTGGTAATGATCCAGTTCAGTGACGCCTAGAAGGGAATGAGCAGCAGTACCGGGGGAATCTGTGACAGTTTAAGCCTTATCCTTCCACGCAGGTGTTTGTGAACAGAGCGAGAGGCCTGTCCTTGAGATTCCTACTGCAGTAAGCCATCACAATAAAGCTGGGATGAGACAGGGACTGAGGCATCTATCCTGCCTGGCAGCTTCTGTGGCTTATAGGAGGACAAACCAAGGACAGACACCTCACTCCAGGCACTTGTGGACACATTTGTCTCTCTTTCTTTATCTTGGAACCCACCCACTACCCTTCTTTCTACCTCTTTCTATCTATCTCAACCTCTCTCCCTCTCATCTCTCTCTCTGAATGACTCCACCCTCTACCTTTCTTTCTATCTCAAACTCTCTCCCTCTCATCTCTCTCTCTGAATGACTCCACCCTCTACCCTTCTTTCTACCTCTTTCTATCTATCTCAACCTCTTTCCCTCTCACCTCTCTCTCTGAATGACTCCACCCTCTACCTTTCTTTCTATCTCAACCTCTCTCCCCCTCACCTCTCTCTCTGAATGACTCCACCCTCTACCCTTCTTTCTATCTCAACCTCTCTCCCTCTCATCTCTCTCTCTGAATGACTCCACCCTCTACCTTTCTTTCTATCTCAACCTCTCTCCCCCTCACCTCTCTCTCTGAATGACTAAGCCAGGGCAGACAGATACAGGAATATAGATACAGAGGCTCCATACACAGTGTTGTGAATTCATTGGATCTGTTTAGAGGACTGAAAATATGGTTTTATTTGTGCTGCTGAGGGAGGGACGGAGGGAGGGATGGATGGATAAAAACCCTGTTTATGCTTCTTTTGATGAGTCAACCTGTCTGCCTGTCAACCTGTTAACCTATCTGCCTGTCAACCTGTTAACCTATCTACCTGTCAACCTATCTGCCTGTCAACCTATCTGCCTGTCAGCCTGTCTGACTGTCTTTTCATCTTTATCTGTTTGTGTTTCCATTTGTGGCCCTGTTAATATTGTGTTAATACTGTCTTAAACTCATAGGTGCACGAAGAGAGATCCGTGGAAACACATATAGTTGATCTCTTACTAGACTACCAGTTCCATAGTGATACATACTACAGGAGTAGCGTACTGTGCAGGAGGCTGTTGCTATCCTCATGATGAAGGCTGTGATGCTGAAACACACTGGTTTTTAAATAACAACAAAGCATTTTCTATTGGTCTTCCAACAGTAGCTGAACATTTCTCCCACGTCTGATCTATCACTGCAGACTTCTTTGTCCAGTCCAGTTCTTCAACATTCGCAATGTATCACTCGGACCATGCTATTGGCAGTGTCCGAGGGGTTTGTGGCAGGTTTGGTATTAATGACGTGTGTTGCCCTTTGACCCCGCTCTGCCTACTGTAGATGTATATATATCTATATATATGTAGATGTATATATGTAGATGTACAGTGGGGCAAAAAAGTATTTAGTCAGCCACCAATTGTGCAAGTTCTCCCACTTAAAAAGATGAGAGAGGCCTGTAATTTTCATCATAGGTACACTTCAACTATGACAGACAAAATGAGAAAAAATTCCAGAAAATCACATTGTAGGATTTTTAATGAATTTATTTGCAAATTGTGGTGGAAAATAAGTATTGTATATCTGTATATATATATGTGTATATATATGTAGATGTATATGTATATATATGTGTATATATATGTAGATGTATCTGTATATATATGTGTATATATATGTAGATGTATATGTATATATATGTGTATATATATGTAGATGTATATGTATATATATATGTGTATATATATGTAGATGTATATGTATATATATATGTGTATATATATGTAGATGTATATGTATATATATGTGTATATATATGTAGATGTATATGTATATATATGTGTGTATATATATGTAGATGTATATGTATATATATGTGTATATATATATGTAGATGTATATGTGTATATATGTGTATATATATGTAGATGTATATGTGTATATATATGTGTATATATATGTAGATGTATATGTGTATATATATGTGTATATATATGTAGATGTATATGTATATATATGTGTATATATATGTAGATGTATATGTATATATATGTGTATATATATGTAGATGTATATGTATATATATATGTGTATATATATGTAGATGTATATGTATATATATTTGTATATATATATGTAGATGTATATGTATATATATATGTGTGTATATATGTAGATGTATATGTATATATATGTGTATATATATGTATATGTATATATATGTGTATATATATTTGTAGATGTATATGTTATATGGAAGAGAAGAATAGAAGAGTGAAAGAAAGGAGGAGAGAATGATAGTAACAAAAATATACTTTTTACGAATGACCTCACTTAGCCATCCCCCAGGGGGACGTGAGTAGTCACACGCGCGCGCGCACGCACGCACGCACGCACGCACGCACGCACGCACGCACGCACACACACACACACTGGCACAGACATATAAATACAATAACAATTAGAAAATAAATAGATTCACTGAAAATAAATCAGCACATTCCCCCCTGAATAATATCACCCATGGGGATTTCATTAGGCACACAGAAATCTCTCACAATCTCATGTAATTATTCGCTGCTAACAACAACTCGAGCCTCCTGTACCATATATAGAACGAAGCTCTTGTTAAAGCTCAGAAGAACCCCCACTAATATTGACCAATCTACAGAAAACCTGAGTGTTATCTCCTAAAAGGAATTAAGAGTCATGTTAACCTGTTTCATGTGTTGGGAGGGGAGGCCAGTGTGTAGATAGTGGGTTAACCTGTTTCATGTGTTGGGAGGGGAGGCCAGTGTGTAGATAGTGGGTTAACCTGTTTCATGTGATTTACAGTAATCCTGTGGATTTTATGGGGGAATCACCTTGTCTTGCTTCAACAGCTGATTAAGGAGACAGACCTTCTATATGGTGATTGATGACAGCAATTTACTTTAATGTAGTGATGAATATCACATGATGTACAACCATGATACATGTAGTGATTCAGTCACTGTGTTAGTATTGAAAGGCAGTGATAATCTAGTGATTCAGTCACTGTGTTAGTTCTGGAAGGCAGTGATAATCTAGTGATTCAGTCACTGTGTTAGTTCTGGAAGGCAGTGATAATCTAGTGATTCAGTCACTGTGTTAGTTCTGGAAGGCAGTGATAATCTAGTGATTCAGTCACTGTGTTAGTTCTGGAAGGCAGTGATAATCTAGTGATTCAGTCACTGTGTTAGTATTGAAAGGCAGTGATAATCTAGTGATTCAGTCACTGTGTTAGTATTGAAAGGCAGTGATAATCTAGTGATTCAGTCACTGTGTTAGTATTGAAAGGCAGTGATAATCTAGTGATTCAGTCACTGTGTTAGTATTGAAAGGCAGTGATAATCTAGTGATTCAGTCACTGTGTTAGTATTGAAAGGCAGTGATAATCTAGTGATTCAGTCACTGTGTTAGTTCTGGAAGGCAGTGATAATCTAGTGATTCAGTCACTGTGTTAGTTCTGGAAGGCAGTGATAATCTAGTGATTCAGTCACTGTGTTAGTTCTGGAAGGCAGTGATAATCTAGTGATTCAGTCACTGTGTTAGTATTGAAAGGCAGTGATAATCTAGTGATTCAGTCACTGTGTTAGTATTGAAAGGCAGTGATAATCTAGTGATTCAGTCACTGTGTTAGTATTGAAAGGCAGTGATAATCTAGTGATTCAGTCACTGTGTTAGTATTGAAAGGCAGTGATAATCTAGTGATTCAGTCACTGTGTTAGTATTGAAAGGCAGTGATAATCTAGTGATTCAGTCACTGTGTTAGTATTGAAAGGCAGTGATAATCTAGTGATTCAGTCACTGTGTTAGTATTGAAAGGCAGTGATAATCTAGTGATTCAGTCACTGTGTTAGTTCTGGAAGGCAGTGATAATCTAGTGATTCAGTCAATGTGTTAGTTCTGGAAGGCAGTGATAATCTAGTGATTCAGTCACTGTGTTAGTATTGAAAGGCAGTGATAATCTAGTGATTCAGTCACTGTGTTAGTATTGAAAGGCAGTGATAATCTAGTGATTCAGTCAATGTGTTAGTTCTGGAAGGCAGTGATAATCTAGTGATTCAGTCATTGTGTTAGTATTGAAAGGCAGTGATAATCTAGTGATTCAGTCACTGTGTTAGTATTGAAAGGCAGTGATAATATGGCCTATGGTATCACAGCTGGGGGTGTGTGCGAGAGAAAATATGTGTGGGCGTCTGTCTGTCTTTCCGTCTGTCCTCTCACCGCCCTGCTCACCTATCCTTCCATGTCTGTCTCTCAATCAGCCAATCTATGAGTATTGTATCTGGTATGGTGTGGGTACAGCTGATGAGACAGCATTGTCTGGTGTTGGCTGTAGGGCAAATACAGTCTAGCAATCTTTTTTAGAACATTTCTGCCGTAGGGCCCGTCTCACAATCATCAGCAACTCTGGGTGACAGGCTCATGCTGTGTACTGTAAGTATGACAGATTGGTCTGGCCCCCTGGTGGCTTGTTTGGGGCGGAGGGAGAGAGAAGGATCAGAGCATAGACAGAACAGTAGGTTCACTCCAAGAAAGAGAAGGGGGTTATAGAGAGATGTAGTCAATGTGGAATCCCTAGCTAGTTAACTGTGTGATCCACTCGGACAGACAGACATGGAGTGTGTGTACATGCCTGTGTTTGTTTGCTTGTGCATGTGAATGTCTGTGTGTGCAAGCAAAACAAAATGAGTGCCAAAGTAAACCAACCACAATTACCATCCATCACTCCATCCCTGCCAGTCTAAGCCCCCACTCCATCCCTGCCAGTCTCAGCCCCCACTCCCATCCCTGCCAGTCTCAGCCCCCACTCCATCTCTGCCAGTCTCAGCCCCCACTCCATCCCTGCCAGTCTCAGACCACACTCTATCCCTGCCAGTCTCAGACCCCACTCCATCCCTGCCAGTCTCAGCCCCTACTCCATCCCTGTCAGTCTCAGACTCCACTCCATCCCTGCCAGTCTCAGCCCCCACTCCATCCCTGCCAGTCTCAGCCCCCACTCCATCCCTGCCAGTCTCAGACCCCACTCCATCTCTGCCAGTCTCAGACCCCACTCCATCTCTGCCAGGTCACTCACCCTCCATGGGAGTGTTGCAGTCGGGCCGGTTTGCAAACACAACATCCACGTACTCCAGCTGCATCCTCTGTAGGGAGCTCCTCAGACCTGGGGACAGAGAGAGGGAGAGGGAGGGGGGTGGGTGGAAAGAGAGGGAGGGTGGGTGGAAGGAGGGAGAGGGAGGAGGGTGGGTGGAAGGAGGGAGAGGGAGGAGGGTGGGTGGAAAGAGGGAGAGGGAGGGAGGTGGGTGGAAAGCGGGAGAGGGAGGAGGGGGGTGGAAAGAGAGAGAGGGGGAGTGTGGTGGAAAGAGAGAGAGGGAGAGTGTGGTGGGGAGAGAGAGAGGGGGAGTGTGGTGGGGTGAGAGAGGGGGAGTGTGGTGGGGAGAGAGAGAGGGGGAGTGTGGTGGGAGGAGAGAGAGAGGGGGAGTGTGGTGGGGAGAGGGGGTGAGAGATAGAGGTGGAGTGTGGTGGGGAGAGAGAGGGGGGGAGTGTGGTGGAAAGAGAGAGAGGGGGAGTGTGGTGGGGAGAGAGAGGGGGAGTGTGGTGGGGAGAGAGAGTGGGGGAGTGTGGTGGGAGGAGAGAGAGGGGGAGTGTGGTGGGGAGAGAGAGAGGGGGAGTGTGGTGGGGAGAGAGAGTGGGGGAGTGTGTTGGGGAGAGAGAGTGGGGGAGTGTGGTGGGGAGAGAGAGTGGGGGAGTGTGGTGGGGATAGGGAGAGGGAGAGGGAGGAGGGTGGGTGGAAAGAGGGAGAGGGAGGAGGGGGGTGGAAAGAGAGAGAGGGGGAGTGTGGTGGAAAGAGAGAGAGGGGGAGTGTGGTGGGGAGAGAGAGAGGGGGAGTGTGGTGGGGTGAGAGAGGGGGAGTGTGGTGGGGAGAGAGAGAGGGGGAGTGTGGTGGGAGGAGAGAGAGAGGGGGAGTGTGGTGGGGAGAGGGGGGAGAGATAGAGGTGGAGTGTGGTGGGGAGAGAGAGAGAGAGGGGGAGTGTGGTGGAAAGAGAGAGAGGGGGAGTGTGGTGGGGAGAGAGAGGGGGAGTGTGGTGGGGAGAGAGAGTGGGGGAGTGTGGTGGGGAGAGAGAGTGGGGGAGTGTGTTGGGGAGAGAGAGTGGGGGAGTGTGGTGGGGAGAGAGAGAGGGGGAGTGTGGTGGGGAGAGAGAGAGGGGGAGTGTGGTGGGGAGAGAGAGTGGGGGAGTGTGTTGGGGAGAGAGAGTGGGGGAGTGTGGTGGGGAGAGAGAGTGGGGGAGTGTGGTGGGGAGAGAGAGTGGGGGAGTGTGGTGGGGAGAGAGAGAGGGGGAGTGTGGTGGGGAGAGAGAGAGGGGGAGTGTGGTGGGGAAAGAGAGGGGGGGAGTGTGGTGGGGAGAGAGAGTGGGGGAGTGTGTTGGGGAGAGAGAGTGGGGGAGTGTGGTGGGGAGAGAGAGAGGGGGAGTGTGGTGGGGAGAGAGAGAGGGGGAGTGTGGTGGGGAGAGAGAGAGGGGGAGTGTGGTGGGGACAGAGAGAGGGGGAGTGTGGTGGGGAGAGAGAGAGGGGGAGTGTGGTGGGGAGAGAGAGAGGGGGAGTGTGGTGGGGAGAGAGGGGGGGAGTGTGGTGGGGAGAGAGAGAGGGGGAGAGAGAGAGGGGGAGTGTGGTGGGGAGAGAGAGTGGGGGAGTGTGGTGGGGAGAGAGAGTGGGGGAGTGTGGTGGGGAGAGAGAGAGGGGGAGTGTGGTGGGGAGAGAGAGGGGGAGTGTGGTGGGGAGAGAGAGGGGGGGTGTGGTGGGGAGAGAGAGAGAGAGAGGGGGGGAGTGTGGTGGGGAGAGAGGGGGGGGTGTGGTGGGGAGAGAGAGAGAGGGAGTGAGGTGGGGAGAGAGAGTGGGGGAGTGAGGTGGGGAGAGAGAGAGGGGGAGTGTGGTGGGGAGAGAGAGAGGGGGAGTGTGGTGGGGAGAGAGAGGGGGAGAGTGGTGGGGAGAGAGAGAGGGGGAGTGTGGTGGGGAGAGAGAAAGAAAGAAGTGGACACATGTTAGAAACCTGCGGTTACAGAAAACCACAAGCCTCAGATAAAGTGAGAGAAGTGAGAGACCTTTCCCACTCTGTCTCTATCATCCAGTCAGATAAACTGAGAGAAGTGAGAGACCTTTCCCCCTCTGTCGCTATCATCCAGTCAGATAAACTGAGAGAAGTGAGAGACCTTTCCCTCTCTGTCGCTATCATCCAGTCAGATAAACTGAGAGACCTTTCCCTCTCTGTCGCTATCATCCAGTCAGATAAACTGAGAGACCTTTCCCCCTCTGTCTCTATCATCCAGTCAGATAAAGTGAGAGAAGTGAGAGACCTTTCCCCCTCTGTCTCTATCATCCAGTCAGATAAAGTGAGAGAAGTGAGAGACCTTTCCCCCTCTGTCGCTATCATCCAGTCAGATAAAGTGAGAGAAGTGAGAGACCTTTCCCCCTCTGTCTCTATCATCCAGTCAGATAAAGTGAGAGAAGTGAGAGACCTTTCCCTCTCTGTCGCTATCATCCAGTCAGATAAACTGAGAGAAGTGAGAGACCTTTCCCTCTCTGTCGCTATCATCCAGTCAGATAAACTGAGAGACCTTTCCCTCTCTGTCGCTATCATCCAGTCAGATAAACTGAGAGACCTTTCCCCCTCTGTCGCTATCATCCAGTCAGATAAACTGAGAGAAGTGAGAGACCTTTCCCTCTCTGTCGCTATCATCCAGTCAGATAAACTGAGAGACCTTTCCCTCTCTGTCGCTATCATCCAGTCAGATAAACTGAGAGACCTTTCCCCCTCTGTCGCTATCATCCAGTCAGATAAACTGAGAGAAGTGAGAGACCTTTCCCTCTCTGTCGCTATCATCCAGTCAGATAAACTGAGAGACCTTTCCCCCTCTGTCGCTATCATCCAGTCAGATAAACTGAGAGAAGTGAGAGACCTTTCCCTCTCTGTCGCTATCATCCAGTCAGATAAAGTGAGAGACCTTTCCCTCTCTGTCGCTATCATCCAGTCAGATAAAGTGAGAGAAGTCAGAGACCTTTCCCTCTCTGTCGCTATCATCCAGTCAGATAAAGTGAGAGAAGTGAGAGACCTTTCCCCCTCTGTCTCTATCATCCAGTCAGATAAAGTGAGAGAAGTGAGAGACCTTTCCCTCTCTGTCTCTATCATCCAGTCAGATAAAAGCGTCAATCAGCAGTTGAAACAATAACAAAACGTCTCTGAGGGATGGGGCTGAAGAAACGTAACCACTCTCAAATTCATAAACAAAGCTATGGATTCAATGACCATCCATGATATAAAAATGTTTTGAGGCTATATAGTGTTTGTTTACATTGACTTTATTTACAAACATTGTATTTAAACAAGCTTGAGGTACGACAGTTAAACCAAGCTCACGAGGCATTTATAAGTTATATCTTCAAGAATCAGTATCATTACTTTATAAAACCAAAATGTATGTAGCAACTGAAGATTGTCCTTTTAAAGTTTTTCTGTTTGAATACTGAGAGGAGAAAGGGATGAGGGGGTAGAGGGATGAGGGGGTAGAGGGATGAGGGGGAGATATGAATGAGGTATTGTGAAACAGTATGTCAGCTCAGCTCCATTCATAAACACTGACAGAGTAAGAGGAAGAGAGGAGAACGAGATGAAAGGATGGAGAGGAAGAGGAGAACGAGATGAAAGGATGGAGAAGAGGAGAGGAAGAGGAGAACGAGATGAAAGGATGGAGAGGAGGAGAGGAAGAGGAGAACGAGATGAGAGGATGGAGAGGAGGAGAGGAAGAGGAGAACGAGATGAAAGGATAGAGAGGAGGAGAGGAAGTGGAGAACGAGATGCAAGGATTGAGAGGAGAGGATGGAAGACAGGAAAGACAAAGGGAGGAGGTAAAGGTGTCCCTAAGTGTGTACATCTGTGGGTTCGTAAGAGTGTAATTATGTGTATATATGTGTGTGTGTGTGTGTATACCTAAGTGTGTGTGAGATTAGTTAAAGTCTTCAGAGTTAATCCCAGGGAGTCGTTCTCTCCCCTGTCACCATCCACACATCTTAATCCCTGTCCTGTCATCTCTAGCCTGGTAATACCAAGAACACCTATTATTATACACACACACACACACACACACACACACACACACACACACACACACACACACACACACACACACACACACACACACACACACACACACACACACACACACACACACACACACACACACACACACACACACACACACACACACAGACACACACACACACACACACACACACACCTAATCTGAGCCAGCTCTGCTCTGCGTTGCAATGATTTGCACATTTCTCTGTCTCCTTTGTCTCAGCGATTAGCCACATTTAAGGCTCTGAAGTGACACACACACACACACACACACACACACACACATGACTTGCACTTTTCTCCGTCTCACTGATCAGGCGAGGAAGTGGGTGGTTGGAGAGGGGATAGAAGGAGAATAAATAACAAGCATCCTATTGGTGGATAAAGGAGGAAAACAAGTATGTCCTGTTTAAAAACTTGACAACAATACTGTCTCACTCTCAGAGCCTGTCAATCACTCTACTCTTGTCAAGAACTCCATCAATTAGTAAACAAAAATGTAAAATTACTTTTTAAAATTAGGATTCAGTCCTCTGCAATCAATCAATACATACAGTAAAACCACCAACAAACAACCACATCAACCAATGCCGTTCTAAAATGCCCTTGTCTGTCTGTCTGTCTGTCTGTCTGTCTGTCTGTCTGTCTGTCTGTCTGTCTGTCTGTCTGTCTGTCTGTCTGTCTGTCTGTCTGTCTGTCTGTCCGTCTGTCCGTCTGTCCGTCTGTCCGTCTGTCCGTCTGTCCGTCTGTCCGTCCGTCCCTCCGTCCCTCCCTCCCTCCCTCCCTCCCTCCCTCCCTCCCTCCCTCCCTCCCTCCCTCCATCCCTCCATCCCTCCATCCCTCCATCCCTCTCTCCCTCTCTCCCTCCATCCCTCTCTCCCTCTCTCCCTCTCTCCCTCTCTCTCTCCCTCCCCCTCTCTTAGTAAACATATTATTCTGTTCTTCCTTGGGGGGAAAGTTAGAAGCTGACATGAATGTTAATACTATATGAGAGTGCTGAGTCACTGCAGGAGAGGTGCAGGCACTGTGCCGTGGACAGGACGCTGTTGTGCAGGATCAGGGAATTGAATTGGGGTAGTGTGTGTATAAACACAGTGTCTGGGTGTCAGGGTGAGTTTGTTTAATCCCAGAAAAATACTAAAATAGGAGACTGGAGGAACTGAGAGGGTAAATACTAGAGGTAAGGAGAGGACAGGAGAGGAGAGGATAAGACAGAGGAGAGGAGAGGAGAGGAGAGGAGACCAAAGGAAAGGAGAGGAGAGGAGAGGAGAGGAGAGGAGAGGAGAGGAGAGGAGAGGAGAGGAGAGGAGAGAACATGACACAAAGGTATGGATACAGGGGTCCAAAGGGACTTCCAGATTTTGCTCGCCTGAAGTAGAGTATCTCATGATAAGCTGTAGACCACACTATTTGCCAAGAGAGTTTTCATATATTTTTTTTGTGGCTGTTTATTTACCACCACAGAAGGACTCTGGCACTAAGACCGCACTGAGTCAGCTGTATAAGGAAATAAGCAAAAGGGAAACCGCCACACCCAGAGGCGGTGCTCCTAGTGGCCGGGGACTTTAATGCAGGGAAACTTAAATCAGTTTTACCTCATTTCTATCAACATGTTAAATGTGCAACCAGAGGGAAAGAAATTATAGATCACCTTAACTCCACACACAGAGACGCGTACAAAGCTCTCCCTCGCCCTCCATTTAGCAAATCTGACCATAATTATATTCTCCTGATTCCTGCTTACAAGAAAAAATTAAAGCAGGAAGCACCAGAGACTGTCTATAAAAAAAGTGGGCAGATGAAGCAGATGCTAAACTACAGGACTGTTTTGCTATCACAGACTGGAATATGTTCCAGGATTCTTCTGATGACATTGAGGAAGGAGTACACCATATCAGTCACTGGCTTTATCAATAAGCGCATCGATGACGTCGTCCCCACAGTGACTGTTCGTACATAACCCAACCAGAAGCCATGGATTACAGGAAACATTTGCACTGAGCTAAAGGGTAGAGCTGCCACTTTCAAGGAGTGGGACTCTAACCCGGAAGCTTATAAGAAATCCTGCTATGCCCACAGACGAACCATCAAACAGGCAAAGTGCCAATACAGGACTAAGATTGAATCGTACTACACCGGCTCCAACGCTCGTCTTATATGGCAGAGCCTGCAAACGATTACAGACTACAAAGGAAGCACAGCCGTGAGCTGCAGTTTTTTTTATTTATTTGTATTTCTTTACTTATCTGTTGTTCACCTAATACCTAGTTTGTACTTAAAAATGTCACTGTTGGTTAGGGCTTGTAAGTAAACATCTCACCTGTTGTATTCGGCGCAGGTGACATAGAAACTTTGATTTGACCTTGAGTGCTAATGTCCATGGTCTATCATATTAGAGACTGCTTCCACAAACAAACAAACAAAAACAAACAAAGGCTTTACAAATGAACCAACTCAATCTCCCAGAGACATCCGACCCTGAGCGACATACAGGTACTTCAAAAGAGGTCAAGATCAACGGAGCGCACTGGAGAAAATGAATCACAAGGGAACTGTGGTAGAAAGAGAGGGGGGAGAACAGGAGGAAGACAGATGAAAAGGGGGGGGGGATATAGAGGTGAACTGGGGCATGGAGTTATGTGAAGGACGAGACAGTTGGAAGAGGAGGAGAGGAAATCAGACAGTTTACCTTCAATGATGTGCTTCCTGTTGAGTCCTCTCTCGGTTTCGGCTCTGGAAAATAACATAGAAGTGAATATACAGATCATTGGAGGCTGCTGAGGGGAGGACGGACAATAATAATGTCCAGAACAGAGCAAATGGAATGGCATCAAACACCTGGAAACCATGGAAACCATGTGTTTGATGTATTTAATACCATTCCACCTATTCCGCTCCAGCTATTACCACGAGCATGATCTCCCCAATGAATGTGCCACCAGCCTCCTGTGATAAACACACAGAAAAGTATACACACAAGGAGAAACTGATTAGATCAATGAACTGGTCCCACCAGCCAACAAGATGCCTACAAATAGCTGAAAAGACAAGAGACACAAATCCAGGAAAATAATCCTGCAGAAACCGGTCATGTGGATTATAATGAATGGATTTTTATTTGCGGTTGATATATTAAGTATGACATGTGAAAGTGTAAATTACTAACTAGAAGCTTTTTTAAAACTCAAATGCACAAGTTCTCCTGCAACAGGGTGATCAAATTAAGATCCTACAGTACATCTGTTCAATTTGCTCTGGGAAGCATCAGCAATGACAAAACACATTTTTGCTTCTGTCTGTCAGTGTTGCAAATACAATGCCCTGTAATCTATTGTGGATGTCTGATTCAATGACAAACTGTCAGTGCCGGTATCACATCATCTACCCATCTCTTTCCCCATAACCATCTTCCTCTTGTCCATCATCTACCCATCTCTTTCCC
This sequence comes from Oncorhynchus clarkii lewisi, assembly GCF_045791955.1. Classification (NCBI taxonomy): domain Eukaryota; kingdom Metazoa; phylum Chordata; class Actinopteri; order Salmoniformes; family Salmonidae; genus Oncorhynchus; species Oncorhynchus clarkii. The sequence goes on from NC_092174.1 coordinate 38,564,624, forward strand.
CATAACCATCTTACCCCTGTCCATCATCTACCCATCTCTTTCCCCATAACCATCTTCCCCCCGTCCATCATCTACCCATCCCTTTCCCCATAACCATCTTCCCCCTGTCCATCATCTACCATCTCTTTCCCCATAACCATCTTCCCCCTGTCCATCATCTACCCATCTCTTTCCCCATAACCATCTTCCCCCTGTCCATCATCTACCCATCCCTTTCCCCATAACCATCTTCCCCCTGTCCATCATCTACCATCTCTTTCCCCATAACCATCTTCCCCCTGTCCATCATCTACCCATCTCTTTCCCCATAACCATCTTCCCCCTGTCCATCATCTACCCATCTCTTTCCCCATAACCATCTTCCCCCTGTCCATCATCTACCCATCTCTTTCCCCATAACCATCTTCCCCCTGTCCATCATCTACCCATCCCTTTCCCCATAACCATCTTCCCCCTGTCCATCATCTACCCATCCCTTTCCCCATAACCATCTTCCCCCTGTCCATCATCTACCCATCTCTTTCCCCATAACCATCTTCCTCGTCCATCATCTACCCATCTCTTTCCCCATAACCATCTTCCTCCTGTCCATCATCTACCCATCTCTTTCCCCATAACCATCTTCCTCGTCCATCATCTACCCATCTCTTTCCCCATAACCATCTTCCTCGTCCATCATCTAACCATCTCTTTCCCCATAACCATCTTCCCCCTGTCCATCATCTACCCATCCCTTTCCCCATAACCATCTTCCCCCTGTCCATCATCTACCCATCTCTTTCCCCATAACCATCTTCCTCCTGTCCATCATCTACCCATCTCTTTCCCCATAACCATCTTCCCCCTGTCCAACATCTACCCATCTCTTTCCCCATAACCATCTTCCTCCTGTCCATCATCTACCCATCTCTTTCCCCATAACCATCTTCCCCCCGTCCATCATCTACCCATCTCTTTCCCCATAACCATCTTCCTCCTGTCCATCATCTACCCATCTCTTTCCCCATAACCATCTTCCCCCTGTCCATCATCTACCCATCTCTTTCCCCATAGCCATCTTCCCCCTGTCCATCATCGACCCATCTCTTTCCCCATAACCATCTTCCCCCTGTCCATCATCTACCCATCTCTTTCCCCATAACCATCTTCCCCCTGTCCATCATCTACCCATCTCTTTCCCCATAACCATCTTCCCCCTGTCCATCATCTACCCATCTCTTTCCCCATAACCATCTTCCCCCTGTCCATCATCTACCCATCTCTTTCCCCATAACCATCTTCCCCCCGTCCATCATCTACCCATCTCTTTCCCCATAACCATCTTCCCCCTGTCCATCATCTACCCATCTCTTTCCCCATAACCATCTTCCCCCTGTCCATCATCTACCCATCTCTTTCCCCATAACCATCTTCCCCCTGTCCATCATCTACCCATCTCTTTCCCCATAACCATCTTCCTCCTGTCCATCATCTACCCATCTCTTTCCCCATAACCATCTTCCCCCTGTCCATCATCTACCCATCTCTTTCATCATAACCATCTTCCCCCTGTCCATCATCTACCCATCCCTTTCCCCATAACCATCTTCCCCCTGTCCATCATCTACCCATCCCTTTCCCCATAACCATCTTCCCCCCGTCCATCATCTACCCATCTCTTTCCCCATAACCATCTTCCCCCTGTCCATCATCTACCCATCTCTTTCCCCATAACCATCTTCCCCCTGTCCATCATCTACCCATCTCTTTCCCCATAACCATCTTCCCCCTGTCCATCATCTACCTCTCTTTCCCCATAACCATCTTCCCCCTGTCCATCATCTACCCATCCCTTTCCCCATAACCATCTTCCCCCCGTCCATCATCTACCCATCCCTTTCCCCATAACCATCTTCCCCCTGTCCATCATCTACCCATCCCTTTCCCCATAACCATCTTCCCCCTGTCCATCATCTACCCATCTCTTTCCCCATAACCATCTTCCCCCTGTCCATCATCTACCCATCTCTTTCCCCATAACCATCTTCCTCCTGTCCATCATCTACCCATCTCTTTCCCCATAACCATCTTCCCCCTGTCCATCATCTACCCATCTCTTTCCCCATAACCATCTTCCCCCTGTCCATCATCTACCCATCTCTTTCCCCATAACCATCTTCCCCCTGTCCATCATCTACCCATCTCTTTCCCCATAACCATCTTCCCCCTGTCCATCATCTACCCATCCCTTTCCCCATAACCATCTTCCCCCTGTCCATCATCTACCCATCCCTTTCCCCATAACCATCTTCCCCCTGTCCATCATCTACCCATCCCTTTCCCCATAACCATCTTCCTCCTGTCCATCATCTACCCATCTCTTTCCCCATAACCATCTTCCCCCCGTCCATCATCTACCCATCCCTTTCCCCATAACCATCTTCCCCCTGTCCATCATCTACCCATCTCTTTCCCCATAACCATCTTCCCCCTGTCCATCATCTACCCATCTCTTTCCCCATAACCATCTTCCCCCTGTCCATCATCTACCCATCTCTTTCCCCATAACCATCTTCCCCCTGTCCATCATCTACCCATCTCTTTCCCCATAACCATCTTCCCCCTGTCCATCATCTACCCATCTCTTTCCCCATAACCATCTTCCCCCTGTCCATCATCTACCCATCTCTTTCCCCATAACCATCTTCCCCCTGTCCATCATCTACCCATCTCTTTCCCCATAACCATCTTCCTCCTGTCCATCATCTACCCATCTCTTTCCCCATAACCATCTTCCTCCTGTCCATCATCTACCCATCTCTTTCCCCATAACCATCTTCCCCTGTCCATCATCTACCCATCTCTTTCCCCATAACCATCTTCCCCCTGTCCATCATCTACCCATCTCTTTCCCCATAACCATCTTCCCCCTGTCCATCATCTACCCATCTCTTTCCCCATAACCATCTTCCCCCTGTCCATCATCTACCCATCTCTTTCCCCATAACCATCTTCCCCCTGTCCATCATCTACCCATCTCTTTCCCCATAACCATCTTCCCCCTGTCCATCATCTACCCATCTCTTTCCCCATAACCATCTTCCCCCTGTCCATCATCTACCCATCCCTTTCCCCATAACCATCTTCCCCCTGTCCATCATCTACCCATCTCTTTCCCCATAACCATCTTCCCCCTGTCCATCATCTACCCATCTCTTTCCCCATAACCATCTTCCCCCTGTCCATCATCTACCCATCTCTTTCCCCATAACCATCTTCCCCCTGTCCATCATCTACCCATCCCTTTCCCCATAACCATCTTCCCCCTGTCCATCATCTACCCATCTCTTTCCCCATAACCATCTTCCCCCTGTCCATCATCTACCCATCTCTTTCCCCATAACCATCTTCCTCCTGTCCATCATCTACCCATCTCTTTCCCCATAACCATCTTCCCCCCGTCCATCATCTACCCATCCCTTTCCCCATAACCATCTTCCCCCTGTCCATCATCTACCCATCTCTTTCCCCATAACCATCTTCCCCCTGTCCATCATCTACCCATCTCTTTCCCCATAACCATCTTCCCCCTGTCCATCATCTACCCATCTCTTTCCCCATAACCATCTTCCCCCTGTCCATCATCTACCCATCTCTTTCCCCATAACCATCTTCCCCCTGTCCATCATCTACCCATCTCTTTCCCCATAACCATCTTCCCCCTGTCCATCATCTACCCATCTCTTTCCCCATAACCATCTTCCCCCTGTCCATCATCTACCCATCTCTTTCCCCATAACCATCTTCCCCCTGTCCATCATCTACCCATCTCTTTCCCCATAACCATCTTCCCCCTGTCCATCATCTACCCATCTCTTTCCCCATAACCATCTTCCCCCTGTCCATCATCTACCCATCCCTTTCCCCATAACCATCTTCCCCCTGTCCATCATCTACCCATCTCTTTCCCCATAACCATCTTCCCCCTGTCCATCATCTACCCATCTCTTTCCCCATAACCATCTTCCCCCTGTCCATCATCTACCCATCTCTTTCCCCATAACCATCTTCCCCCTGTCCATCATCTACCCATCTCTTTCCCCATAACCATCTTCCCCCTGTCCATCATCTACCCATCTCTTTCCCCATAACCATCTTCCCCCTGTCCATCATCTACCCATCTCTTTCCCCATAACCATCTTCCCCCCATCTTGTCCATCATCTACCCATCTCTTTCCCCATAACCATCTTCCCCCTGTCCATCATCTACCCATCTCTTTCCCCATAACCATCTTCCCCCTGTCCATCATCTACCCATCCCTTTCCCCATAACCATCTTCCCCCTTGTCCATCATCTACCCATCTCTTTCCCCATAACCATCTTCCCCCTGTCCATCATCTACCCATCTCTTTCCCCATAACCATCTTCCCCCTGTCCATCATCTACCCATCTCTTTCCCCATAACCATCTTCCCCCTGTCCATCATCTACCCATCTCTTTCCCCATAACCATCTTCCCCCTGTCCATCATCTACCCATCTCTTTCCCCATAACCATCTTCCCCCTGTCCATCATCTACCCATCTCTTTCCCCATAACCATCTTCCCCCTGTCCATCATCTACCCATCATCTTTCCTGTCCATAACCATCTTCCCCCCGTCCATCATCTACCCATCTCTTTCCCCATAACCATCTTCCCCCTGTCCATCATCTACCCATCTCTTTCCCCATAACCATCTTCCCCCTGTCCATCATCTACCCATCTCTTTCCCCATAACCATCTTCCCCCTGTCCATCATCTACCCATCTCTTTCCCCATAACCATCTTCCTCCTGTCCATCATCTACCCATCTCTTTCCCCATAACCATCTTCCTCCTGTCCATCATCTACCCATCTCTTTCCCCATAACCATCTTCCCCCTGTCCATCATCTACCCATCTCTTTCCCCATAACCATCTTCCCCCTGTCCATCATCTACCCATCCCTTTCCCCATAACCATCTTCCCCCTGTCCATCATCTACCCATCTCTTTCCCCATAACCATCTTCCCCCTGTCCATCATCTACCCATCTCTTTCCCCATAACCATCTTCCCCCTGTCCATCATCTACCCATCTCTTTCCCCATAACCATCTTCCCCATAACCATCCCTGTCCATCATCTACCCATCTCTTTCCCCATAACCATCTTCCCCCTGTCCATCATCTACCCATCTCTTTCCCCATAACCATCTTCCCCCTGTCCATCATCTACCCATCTAACCTTTCCCCATCAACCATCTCTTTCCCCATAACCATCTTCCCCCCGTCCATCATCTACCCATCTCTTTCCCCATAACCATCTTCCCCCTGTCCATCATCTACCCATCTCTTTCCCCATAACCATCTTCCCCCTGTCCATCATCTACCCATCTCTTTCCCCATAACCATCTTCCTCCTGTCCATCATCTACCCATCTCTTTCCCCATAACCATCTTCCTCCTGTCCATCATCTACCCATCCCTTTCCCCATAACCATCTTCCCCCTGTCCATCATCTACCCATCTCTTTCCCCATAACCATCTTCCCCCTGTCCATCATCTACCCATCCCTTTCCCCATAACCATCTTCCCCCTGTCCATCATCTACCCATCTCTTTCCCCATAACCATCTTCCCCCTGTCCATCATCTACCCATCTCTTTCCCCATAACCATCTTCCCCCTGTCCATCATCTACCCATCTCTTTCCCCATAACCATCTTCCCCGTCCATCATCTACCCATCTCTTTCCCCATAACCATCTTCCTCGTCCATCATCTACCCATCTCTTTCCCCATAACCATCTTCCCCCTGTCCATCATCTACCCATCCCTTTCCCCATAACCATCTTCCCCCTGTCCATCATCTACCCATCTCTTTCCCCATAACCATCTTCCTCTGTCCATCATCTACCCATCTCTTTCCCCATAACCATCTTCCTCCTGTCCATCATCTACCCATCCCTTTCCCCATAACCATCTTCCCCCTGTCCATCATCTACCCATCTCTTTCCCCATAACCATCTTCCCCCTGTCCATCATCTACCCATCCCTTTCCCCATAACCATCTTCCCCCTGTCCATCATCTACCCATCTCTTTCCCCATAACCATCTTCCCCCTGTCCATCATCTACCCATCTCTTTCCCCATAACCATCTTCCCCCTGTCCATCATCTACCCATCCCTTTCCCCATAACCATCTTCCTCGTCCATCATCTACCCATCTCTTTCCCCATAACCATCTTCCTCGTCCATCATCTACCCATCTCTTTCCCCATAACCATCTTCCCCCCGTCCATCATCTACCATCTCTTTCCCCATAACCATCTTCCCCCTGTCCATCATCTACCCATCTCTTTCCCCATAACCATCTTCCTCCTGTCCATCATCTACCCATCTCTTTCCCCCCATAACCATCTTCCTCCTGTCCATCATCTACCCATCTCTTTCCCCATAACCATCTTCCTCGTCCATCATCTACCCATCTCTTTCCCCATAACCATCTTCCTCCTGTCCATCATCTACCCATCTCTTTCCCCATAACCATCTTCCCCCTGTCCATCATCTACCCATCTCTTTCCCCATAACCATCTTCCCCCTGTCCATCATCTACCCATCTCTTTCCCCATAACCATCTTCCCCCTGTCCATCATCTACCCATCTCTTTCCCCATAACCATCTTCCCCCTGTCCATCATCTACCCATCTCTTTCCCCATAACCATCTTCCCCCTGTCCATCATCTACCATCTCTTTCCCCATAACCATCTTCCCCCTGTCCATCATCTACCCATCCCTTTCCCCATAACCATCTTCCCCCCGTCCATCATCTACCCATCCCTTTCCCCATAACCATCTTCCCCCTGTCCATCATCTACCCATCCCTTTCCCCATAACCATCTTCCCCCTGTCCATCATCTACCCATCTCTTTCCCCATAACCATCTTCCCCCTGTCCATCATCTACCCATCTCTTTCCCCATAACCATCTTCCTCCTGTCCATCATCTACCCATCCCTTTCCCCATAACCATCTTCCCCCCGTCCATCATCTACCCATCTCTTTCCCCATAACCATCTTCCCCCTGTCCATCATCTAACCATCTCTTTCCCCATAACCATCTTCCCCCTGTCCTTCATCTACCCATCTCTTTCCCCATAACCATCTTCCTCGTCCATCATCTACCCATCCCTTTCCCCATAACCATCTTCCCCCTGTCCATCATCGACCCATCTCTTTCCCCATAACCATCTTCCCCCTGTCCATCATCTACCCATCCCTTTCCCCATAACCATCTTCCCCCTGTCCATCATCTACCCATCTCTTTCCCCATAACCATCTTCCTCGTCCATCATCTACCCATCTCTTTCCCCATAACCATCTTCCCCCTGTCATTCATCTACCATCTCTTTCCCCATAACCATCTTCCCCCCGTCCATCATCTACCCATCTCTTTCCCCATAACCATCTTCCCCCTGTCCATCATCTACCCATCTCTTTCCCCATAACCATCTTCCCCCTGTCCATCACCAACCATCCCTTTCCCCATAAATCAAATCAAATCAAATCAAATTTTATTTGTCACATACACATGGTTAGCAGATGTTAATGCGAGTGTAGCGAAATGCTTGTGCTTCTAGTTCCGACAATGCAGTAATAACAAGTAATCTAACTAACAATTCCAAAACTACTGTCTTGTACACAGTGTAAGGGGATAAAGAATATGTACATAAGGATATATGAATGAGTGATGGTACAGAGCAGCATAGGCAAGATACAGTAGATGGTATCGGGTACAGTATGTACAAATGAGATGAGTATGTAAACAAAGTGGCATAGTATAGTATAAAGTGGCTAGTGATACATGTATTACATAAGGATACCGTCGATGATATAGAGTACAGTATATACGTATGCGTATGAGATGAATAATGTAGGGTAAGTAACATTTATATAAGGTAGCATTGTTTAAAGTGGCTAGTGATATATTTACATCATTTCCCATCAATTCCCATTATTAAAGTGGCTGGAGTTGAGTCAGTGTCAGTGTGTTGGCAGCAGCCACTCAGTGTTAGTGGTGGCTGTTTAACAGTCTGATGGCCTTGAGATAGAAGCTGTTTTTCAGTCTCTCGGTCCCAGCTTTGATGCACCTGTACTGACCTCGCCTTCTGGATGATAGCGGGGTGAACAGGCAGTGGCTCGGGTGGTTGATGTCCTTGATGATCTTTATGGCCTTCCTGTGACATCGGGTGGTGTAGGTGTCCTGGAGGGCAGGTAGTTTGCCCCCGGTGATGCGTTGTGCAGACCTCACTACCCTCTGGAGAGCCTTACGGTTGAGGGCGGTGCAGTTTCCATACCAGGCGGTGATACAGCCCGCCAGGATGCTCTCGATTGTGCATCTGTAGAAGTTTGTGAGTGCTTTTGGTGACAAGCCGAATTTCTTCAGCCTCCTGAGGTTGAAGAGGCGCTGCTGCGCCTTCTTCACGATGCTGTCTGTGTGAGTGGACCAATTCAGTTTGTCTGTGATGTGTATGCCGAGGAACTTAAAACTTGCTACCCTCTCCACTACTGTTCCATCGATGTGGATAGGGGGGTGTTCCCTCTGCTGTTTCCTGAAGTCCACAATCATCTCCTTAGTTTTGTTGACGTTGAGTGTGAGGTTGTTTTCCTGACACCACACTCCGAGGGCCCTCACCTCCTCCCTGTAGGCCGTCTCATCGTTGTTGGTAATCAAGCCTACCACTGTTGTGTCGTCCGCAAACTTGATGATTGAGTTGGAGGCGTGCGTGGCCACGCAGTCGTGGGTGAACAGGGAGTACAGGAGAGGGCTCAGAACGCAACCTTGTGGGGCCCCAGTGTTGAGGATCAGCGGGGAGGAGATGTTGTTGCCTACCCTCACCACCTGGGGGCGGCCCGTCAGGAAGTCCAGTACCCAGTTGCACAGGGCGGGGTCGAGACCCAGGGTCTCGAGCTTGATGACGAGCTTGGAGGGTACTATGGTGTTGAATGCCGAGCTGTAGTCGATGAACAGCATTCTCACATAGGTATTCCTCTTGTCCAGATGGGTTAGGGCAGTGTGCAGTGTGGTTGAGATTGCATCGTCTGTGGACCTATTTGGGCGGTAAGCAAATTGGAGTGGGTCTAGGGTGTCAGGTAGGGTGGAGGTGATATGGTCCTTGACTAGTCTCTCAAAGCACTTCATGATGACGGATGTGAGTGCTACGGGGCGGTAGTCATTTAGCTCAGTTACCTTAGCTTTCTTGGGAACAGGAACAATGGTGGCCCTCTTGAAGCATGTGGGAACAGCAGACTGGTATAGGGATTGATTGAATATGTCCGTAAACACACCGGCCAGCTGGTCTGCGCATGCTCTGAGGGCGCGGCTGGGGATGCCATCTGGGCCTGCAGCCTTGCGAGGGTTAACACGTTTAAATGTCTTACTCACCTCGGCTGCAGTGAAGGAGAGACCGCATGTTTTCGTTGCAGGCCGTGTCAGTGGCACTGTATTGTCCTCAAAGCGGGCAAAAAAGTTATTTAGTCTGCCTGGGAGCAAGACATCCTGGTCCGTGACTGGGCTGGGTTTCTTCCTGTAGTCCGTGATTGACTGTAGACCCTGCCACATGCCTCTTGTGTCTGAGCCGTTGAATTGAGATTCTACTTTGTCTCTGTACTGGCGCTTAGCTTGTTTGATAGCCTTGCGGAGGGAATAGCTGCACTGTTTGTATTCGGTCATGTTACCAGACACCTTGCCCTGATTAAAAGCAGTGGTTCGCGCTTTCAGTTTCACACGAATGCTGCCATCAATCCACGGTTTCTGGTTAGGGAATGTTTTAATCGTTGCTATGGGAACGACATCTTCAACGCACGTTCTAATGAACTCGCACACCGAATCAGCGTATTCGTCAATGTTGTTATCTGACGCAATACGAAACATCTCCCAGTCCACGTGATGGAAGCAGTCTTGGAGTGTGGAGTCAGCTTGGTCGGACCAGCGTTGGACAGACCTCAGCGTGGGAGCCTCTTGTTTTAGTTTCTGTCTGTAGGCAGGGATCAACAAAATGGAGTCGTGGTCAGCTTTTCCGAAAGGGGGGCGGGGCAGGGCCTTATATGCGTCGCGGAAGTTAGAGTAACAATGGTCCAAGGTCTTTCCTCCCCTGGTTGCGCAATCGATATGCTGATAAAATTTGGGGAGTCTTGTTTTCAGATTAGCCTTGTTAAAATCCCCAGCTACAATGAATGCAGCCTCCGGATAAATTGTTTCCAGTTTGCAGAGAGTTAAATAAAGTTCGTTCAGAGCCATCGATGTGTCTGCTTGGGGGGGGATATATACGGCTGTGATTATAATCGAAGAGAATTCTCTTGGTAGATAATGCGGTCTACATTTGATTGTGAGGAATTCTAAATCAGGTGAACAGAAGGATTTGAGTTCCTGTATGTTTCTTTCATCGCACCATGTCACGTTAGTCATAAGGCATACGCCCCCGCCCCTCTTTTTTCCAGAAAGATGTTTTTTCCTGTCTGCGCGATGCGTGGAGAAACCTGTTGGCTGCACCGCTTCGGATTGCGTCTCTCCAATAAGCCACGTTTCCGTGAAGCAAAGAACGTTACAGTCTCTGATGTCCCTCTGGAATGCTACCCTTGCTCGGATTTCATCAACCTTGTTGTCAAGAGACTGGACATTGGCAAGAAGAATGCTAGGGAGTGGTGAGCGCTGTGCCCGTCTCCGGAGTCTGACCAGAAGACCGCCTCGTTTCCCTCTCTTTCGGAGTCGTTTTTTTGGGTCGCTGCATAGGATCCACTCCGTTGTCCTGTTTGTAAGGCAGAACACAGGATCCGCGTCGCGAAAAACATATTCTTGGTCGTACTGATGGTGAGTTGATGCTGATCTTATATTCAGTAGTTCTTCTCGACTGTATGTAATGAAACCTAAGATGACCTGGGGTACTAATGTAAGAAATAACACGTAAAAAAACAAAAAACTGCATAGTTTCCTAGGAACGCGAAGCGAGGCGGCCATCTCTGTCGGCGCCGGAAGTATCCGGCGCATAACCATATTCCCCCTGTCCATCATCTAACCATCCCTTTCCCCATAACCATCTTCCTCCTGTCCATCATCTACCCATCCCTTTCCCCATAACCATCTTCCCCCTGTCCATCATCTACCCATCCCTTTCCCCATAACCATCTTCCTCCTGTCCATCATCTACCCATCTATTTCCCCATAACCATCTTCCTCCTGTCCATCATCTACCCATCCCTTTCCCCATAACCATCTTCCCCCTGTCCATCATCTACCCATCTCTTTCCCCATAACCATCTTCCCCCTGTCCATCATCTACCCATCCCTTTCCCCATAACCATCTTCCCCCTGTCCATCATCTACCCATCTCTTTCCCCATAACCATCTTCCCCCTGTCCATCATCTACCCATCCCTTTCCCCATAACCATCTTCCTCGTCCATCATCTACCCATCTCTTTCCCCATAACCATCTTCCCCCCGTCCATCATCTACCATCTCTTTCCCCATAACCATCTTCCCCCTGTCCATCATCTACCCATCTCTTTCCCCATAACCATCTTCCTCCTGTCCATCATCTACCCATCTCTTTCCCCATAACCATCTTCCTCCTGTCCATCATCTACCCATCTCTTTCCCCATAACCATCTTCCTCGTCCATCATCTACCCATCTCTTTCCCCATAACCATCTTCCTCCTGTCCATCATCTACCCATCTCTTTCCCCATAACCATCTTCCCCCTGTCCATCATCTACCCATCTCTTTCCCCATAACCATCTTCCCCCTGTCCATCATCTACCCATCTCTTTTCCCATAACCATCTTCCCCCTGTCCATCATCTACCCATCTCTTTCCCCATAACCATCTTCCCCCTGTCCATTATCTACCCATCTCTTTCCCCATAACCATCTTCCCCCTGTCCATCATCTACCATCTCTTTCCCCATAACCATCTTCCCCCTGTCCATCATCTACCCATCCCTTTCCCCATAACCATCTTCCCCCCGTCCATCATCTACCCATCCCTTTCCCCATAACCATCTTCCCCCTGTCCATCATCTACCCATCCCTTTCCCCATAACCATCTTCCCCCTGTCCATCATCTACCCATCTCTTTCCCCATAACCATCTTCCCCCTGTCCATCATCTACCCATCTCTTTCCCCATAACCATCTTCCTCCTGTCCATCATCTACCCATCCCTTTCCCCATAACCATCTTCCCCCTGTCCATCATCTATCCATCTCTTTCCCCATAACCATCTTCCCCCTGTCCATCATCTACCCATCTCTTTCCCCATAACCATCTTCCCCCTGTCCATCATCTACCCATCTCTTTCCCCATAACCATCTTCCCCCTGTCCATCATCTACCCATCCCTTTCCCCATAACCATCTTCCCCCCGTCCATCATCTACCCATCCCTTTCCCCATAACCATCTTCCCCCTGTCCATCATCTACCCATCCCTTTCCCCATAACCATCTTCCTCCTGTCCATCATCTACCCATCTCTTTCCCCATAACCATCTTCCCCCCGTCCATCATCTACCCATCCCTTTCCCCATAACCATCTTCCCCCTGTCCATCATCTACCCATCTCTTTCCCCATAACCATCTCCCCCCTGTCCATCATCTACCCATCTCTTTCCCCATAACCATCTTCCCCCTGTCCATCATCTACCCATCTCTTTCCCCATAACCATCTTCCCCCTGTCCATCATCTACCCATCTCTTTCCCCATAACCATCTTCCCCCTGTCCATCATCTACCCATCTCTTTCCCCATAACCATCTTCCCCCTGTCCATCATCTACCCATCTCTTTCCCCATAACCATCTTCCCCCTGTCCATCATCTACCCATCTCTTTCCCCATAACCATCTTCCCCCTGTCCATCATCTACCCATCTCTTTCCCCATAACCATCTTCCTCATGTCCATCATCTACCCATCTCTTTCCCCATAACCATCTTCCTCCTGTCCATCATCTACCCATCTCTTTCCCCATAACCATCTTCCTCGTCCATCATCTACCCATCTCTTTCCCCATAACCATCTTCCTCCAGTCCATCATCTACCCATCTCTTTCCCCATAACCATCTTCCCCCTGTCCATCATCTACCCATCTCTTTCCCCATAACCATCTTCCCCCTGTCCATCATCTACCCATCTCTTTTCCCATAACCATCTTCCCCCTGTCCATCATCTACCCATCTCTTTCCCCATAACCATCTTCCCCCTGTCCATCATCTACCCATCTCTTTCCCCATAACCATCTTCCCCCTGTCCATCATCTACCATCTCTTTCCCCATAACCATCTTCCCCCTGTCCATCATCTACCCATCCCTTTCCCCATAACCATCTTCCCCCCGTCCATCATCTACCCATCCCTTTCCGCATAACCATCTTCCCCCTGTCCATCATCTACCCATCCCTTTCCCCATAACCATCTTCCCCCTGTCCATCATCTACCCATCTCTTTCCCCATAACCATCTTCCCCCTGTCCATCATCTATCCATCTATTTCCACATAACCATCTTCCCCCTGTCCATCATCTACCCATCTCTTTCCCCATAACCATCTTCCCCCTGTCCATCATCTACCCATCTCTTTCCCCATAACCATCTTCCCCCCGTCCATCATCTACCCATCCCTTTCCCCATAACCATCTTCCCCCCGTCCATCATCTACCCATCCCTTTCCCCATAACCATCTTCCCCCTGTCCATCATCTACCCATCCCTTTCCCCATAACAATCTTCCTCCTGTCCATCATCTACCCATCTCTTTCCCCATAACCATCTTCCCCCCGTCCATCATCTACCCATCCCTTTCCCCATAACCATCTTCCCCCTGTCCATCATCTACCCATCTCTTTCCCCATAACCATCTTCCCCCTGTCCATCATCTACCCATCTCTTTCCCCATAACCATCTTCCCCCTGTCCATCATCTACCCATCTCTTTCCCCATAACCATCTTCCCCCTGTCCATCATCTACCCATCTCTTTCCCCATAACCATCTTCCCCCTGTCCATCATCTACCCATCTCTTTCCCCATAACCATCTTCCCCCTGTCCATCATCTACCCATCTCTTTCCCCATAACCATCTTCCCCCTGTCCATCATCTACCCATCTCTTTCCCCATAACCATCTTCCCCTGTCCATCATCTACCCATCTCTTTCCCCATAACCATCTTCCCCCTGTCCATCATCTACCCATCCCTTTCCCCATAACCATCTTCCCCCTGTCCATCATCTACCCATCTCTTTCCCCATAACCATCTTCCCCCTGTCCATCATCTACCCATCTCTTTCCCCATAACCATCTTCCCCCTGTCCATCATCTACCCATCTCTTTCCCCATAACCATCTTCCCCCTGTCCATCATCTACCCATCTCTTTCCCCATAACCATCTTCCCCCTGTCCATCATCTACCCATCTCTTTCCCCATAACCATCTTCCCCCTGTCCATCATCTACCCATCTCTTTCCCCATAACCATCTTCCCCCTGTCCATCATCTACCCATCTCTTTCCCCATAACCATCTTAACCCTTCGTCCATCATCTACCCATCCCTTTCCCCATAACCATCTTCCCCCTGTCCATCATCTACCCATCTCTTTCCCCATAACCATCTTCCCCCTGTCCATCATCTACCCATCTCTTTCCCCATAACCATCTTCCCCCTGTCCATCATCTACCCATCCCTTTCCCCATAACCATCTTCCCCCTGTCCATCATCTACCCATCTCTTTCCCCATAACCATCTTCCCCTCGTCCATCATCTACCCATCTCTTTCCCCATAACCATCTTCCCCCCGTCCATCATCTACCCATCTCTTTCCCCATAACCATCTTCCCCCCCATACCCAATCTTCCCCCTGTCCCATCTTTCCCCATAACCATCCCCCTGTCCATCATCTACCCATCTCTTTCCCCATAACCATCTTCCCCCTGTCCATCATCTACCCATCTCTTTCCCCATAACCATCTTCCCCCGTCCATCATCTACCCATCTCTTTCCCCATAACCATCTTCCCCCTGTCCATCATCTACCCATCTCTTTCCCCATAACCATCTTCCCCCTGTCCATCATCTACCCATCTCTTTCCCCATAACCATCTTCCCCCTGTCCATCATCTACCCATCTCTTTCCCCATAACCATCTTCCCCCTGTCCATCATCTACCCATCTCTTTCCCCATAACCATCTTCCCCCTGTCCATCATCTACCCATCTCTTTCCCCATAACCATCTTCCCCCTGTCCATCATCTACCCATCTCTTTCCCCATAACCATCTTCCTTCCCCCTGTCCATCATCTACCCATCTCTTTCCCCATAACCATCTTCCCCCTGTCCATCATCTACCCATCTCTTTCCCCATAACCATCTTCCCCCTGTCCATCATCTACCCATCTCTTTCCCCATAACCATCTTCCCCCTGTCCATCATCTACCCATCTCTTTCCCCATAACCATCTTCCCCCTGTCCATCATCTACCCATCTCTTTCCCCATAACCATCTTCCCCCTGTCCATCATCTACCCATCTCTTTCCCCATAACCATCTTCCCCCTGTCCATCATCTACCCATCCCTTTCCCCATAACCATCTTCCCCCTGTCCATCATCTACCCATCTCTTTCCCCATAACCATCTTCCCCCTGTCCATCATCTACCCATCTCTTTCCCCATAACCATCTTCCCCCTGTCCATCATCTACCCATCTCTTTCCCCATAACCATCTTCCCCCTGTCCATCATCTACCCATCTCTTTCCCCATAACCATCTTCCCCCTGTCCATCATCTACCCATCTCTTTCCTGTCCATAACCATCATCTTTCATCTACCCATCTCTTTCCCCATAACCCTGTCCATCATCTACCCATCTCTTTCCCCATAACCATCTTCCCCCTGTCCATCATCTACCCATCTCTTTCCCCATAACCATCTTCCCCCTGTCCATCATCTACCCATCTCTTTCCCCATAACCATCTTCCCCCTGTCCATCATCTACCCATCTCTTTCCCCATAACCATCTTCCCCCTGTCCATCATCTACCCATCTCTTTCCCCATAACCATCTTCCCCCTGTCCATCATCTACCCATCTCTTTCCCCATAACCATCTTCCCCCTGTCCATCATCTACCCATCTCTTTCCCCATAACCATCTTCCCCCTGTCCATCATCTACCCATCTCTTTCCCCATAACCATCTTCCCCCTGTCCATCATCTACCCATCTCTTTCCCCATAACCATCTTCCCCCTGTCCATCATCTACCCATCTCTTTCCCCATAACCATCTTCCCCCTGTCCATCATCTACCCATCTCTTTCCCCATAACCATCTTCTGTCCATCATCTACCCATCTCTTTCCCCATAACCATCTTCCCCCTGTCCATCATCTACCCATCTCTTTCCCCATAACCATCTTCCCCCTGTCCATCATCTACCCATCTCTTTCCCCATAACCATCTTCCCCCTGTCCATCATCTATCATCTAACCATCTTCCCCCTGTCCCATCTACCCATCTCTTTCCCCATAACCATCTTCCCCCTGTCCATCATCTACCCATCTTTCCCCATAACCATCTTCCCCCTGTCCATCATCTACCCATCTCTTTCCCCATAACCATCTTCCCCCTGTCCATCATCTACCCATCTCTTTCCCCATAACCATCTTCCCCCTGTCCATCATCTACCCATCTCTTTCCCCATAACCATCTTCCCCCTGTCCATCATCTACCCATCTCTTTCCCCATAACCATCTTCCCCCTGTCCATCATCTACCCATCTCTTTCCCCATAACCATCTTCCCCCTGTCCATCATCTACCCATCTCTTTCCCCATAACCATCTTCCCCCTGTCCATCATCTACCCATCTCTTTCCCCATAACCATCTTCCCCCTGTCCATCATCTACCCATCTCTTTCCCCATAACCATCTTCCCCCTGTCCATCATCTACCCATCTCTTTCCCCATAACCATCTTCCCCCTGTCCATCATCTACCCATCTCTTTCCCCATAACCATCTTCCCCCTGTCCATCATCTACCCATCTCTTTCCCCATAACCATCTTCCCCCTGTCCATCATCTACCCATCTCTTTCCCCATAACCATCTTCCCCCTGTCCATCATCTACCCATCTCTTTCCCCATAACCATCTTCCCCCTGTCCATCATCTACCCATCTCTTTCCCCATAACCATCTTCCCCCTGTCCATCATCTACCCATCTCTTTCCCCATAACCATCTTCCCCCTGTCCATCATCTACCCATCCCTTTCCCCATAACCATCTTCCCCCTGTCCATCATCTACCCATCCCTTTCCCCATAACCATCTTCCCCCTGTCCATCATCTACCCATCCCTTTCCCCATAACCATCTTCCCCCTGTCCATCATCTACCCATCTCTTTCCATCATCTACCCATCTCTTTCCCCATAACCATCTTCCCCCTGTCCATCATCTACCCATCTCTTTCCCCATAACCATCTTCCCCCTGTCCATCATCTACCCATCTCTTTCCCCATAACCATCTTCCCCCTGTCCATCATCTACCCATCTCTTTCCCCATAACCATCTTCCCCCTGTCCATCATCTACCCATCTCTTTCCCCATAACCATCTTCCCCCTGTCCATCATCTACCCATCTCTTTCCCCATAACCATCTTCCCCCTGTCCATCATCTACCCATCTCTTTCCCCATAACCATCTTCCCCCTGTCCATCATCTACCCATCTCTTTCCCCATAACCATCTTCCCCCTGTCCATCATCTACCCATCCCTTTCCCCATAACCATCTTCCCCCTGTCCATCATCTACCCATCTCTTTCCCCATAACCATCTTCCCCCTGTCCATCATCTACCCATCCCTTTCCCCATAACCATCTTCCCCCTGTCCCATCATCTAACCACCCATCTCTTTCCCCATAACCATCTTCCCCCTGTCCATCATCTACCCATCTCTTTCCCCATAACCATCTTCCCCCTGTCCATCATCTACCCATCTCTTTCCCCATAACCATCTTCCCCCTGTCCATCATCTACCCATCTCTTTCCCCATAACCATCTTCCCCCTGTCCATCATCTACCCATCTCTTTCCCCATAACCATCTTCCCCCTGTCCATCATCTACCCATCTCTTTCCCCATAACCATCTTCCCCCTGTCCATCATCTACCCATCTCTTTCCCCATAACCATCTTCCCCCTGTCCATCATCTACCCATCTCTTTCCCCATAACCATCTTCCCCCTGTCCATCATCTACCCATCCCTTTCCCCATAACCATCTTCCCCCTGTCCATCATCTACCCATCTCTTTCCCCATAACCATCTTCCCCCTGTCCATCATCTACCCATCTCTTTCCCCATAACCATCTTCCCCCTGTCCATCATCTACCCATCTCTTTCCCCATAACCATCTTCCCCCTGTCCATCATCTACCCATCTCTTTCCCCATAACCATCTTCCCCCTGTCCATCATCTACCCATCTCTTTCCCCATAACCATCTTCCCCCTGTCCATCATCTACCCATCTCTTTCCCCATAACCATCTTCCCCCTGTCCATCATCTACCCATCTCTTTCCCCATAACCATCTTCCCCCCGTCCATCATCTACCCATCCCTTTCCCCATAACCATCTTCCCCCTGTCCATCATCTACCCATCTCTTTCCCCATAACCATCTTCCCCCTGTCCATCATCTACCCATCTCTTTCCCCATAACCATCTTCCCCCTGTCCATCATCTACCCATCTCTTTCCCCATAACCATCTTCCCCCTGTCCATCATCTACCCATCTCTTTCCCCATAACCATCTTCCCCCTGTCCATCATCTACCCATCTCTTTCCCCATAACCATCTTCCCCCTGTCCATCATCTACCCATCTCTTTCCCCATAACCATCTTCCCCCTGTCCATCATCTACCCATCTCTTTCCCCATAACCATCTTCCCCCTGTCCATCATCTACCCATCTCTTTCCCCATAACCATCTTCCCCCTGTCCATCATCTACCCATCTCTTTCCCCATAACCATCTTCCCCCTGTCCATCATCTACCCATCTCTTTCCCCATAACCATCTTCCCCCTGTCCATCATCTACCCATCTCTTTCCCCATAACCATCTTCCCCCTGTCCATCATCTACCCATCTCTTTCCCCATAACCATCTTCCCCCTGTCCATCATCTACCCATCTCTTTCCCCATAACCATCTTCCCCCTGTCCATCATCTACCCATCTCTTTCCCCATAACCATCTTCCCCCTGTCCATCATCTACCCATCTCTTTCCCCATAACCATCTTCCCCCTGTCCATCATCTACCCATCTCTTTCCCCATAACCATCTTCCCCCTGTCCATCATCTACCCATCTCTTTCCCCTACCCATCCATCTCTTTCCCCATAACCATCTTCCCCCTGTCCATCATCTACCCATCTCTTTCCCCATAACCATCTTCCCCCTGTCCATCATCTACCCATCTCTTTCCCCATAACCATCTTCCCCCTGTCCATCATCTACCCATCTCTTTCCCCATAACCATCTTCCCCCGTCCATCATCTACCCATCTCTTTCCCCATAACCCTCTTCCCCCTGTCCATCATCTACCCATCTCTTTCCCCATAACCATCTTCCCCCTGTCCATCATCTACCCATCTCTTTCCCCATAACCATCTTCCCCCTGTCCATCATCTACCCATCTCTTTCCCCATAACCATCTTCCCCCCGTCCATCATCTACCATCTCTTTCCCCATAACCATCTTCCCCCCGTCCATCATCTACCCATCTCTTTCCCCATAACCATCTTCCCCCTGTCCATCATCTACCCATCTCTTTCCCCATAACCATCTTCCTCCTGTCCATCATCTACCCATCTCTTTCCCCATAACCATCTTCCCCCTGTCCATCATCTACCCATCTCTTTCCCCATAACCATCTTCCCCCTGTCCATCATCTACCCATCTCTTTCCCCATAACCATCTTCCCCCTGTCCATCATCTACCCATCTCTTTCCCCATAACCATCTTCCCCCTGTCCATCATCTACCCATCTCTTTCCCCATAACCATCTTCCCCCTGTCCATCATCTACCCATCTCTTTCCCCATAACCATCTTCCCCCTGTCCATCATCTACCCATCTCTTTCCCCATAACCATCTTCCCCCTGTCCATCATCTACCCATCTCTTTCCCCATAACCATCTTCCCCCTGTCCATCATCTACCCATCTCTTTCCCCATAACCATCTTCCCCCTGTCCATCATCTACCCATCTCTTTCCCCATAACCATCTTCCCCCTGTCCATCATCTACCCATCTCTTTCCCCATAACCATCTTCCCCCTGTCCATCATCTACCCATCTCTTTCCCCATAACCATCTTCCCCCTGTCCATCATCTACCCATCTCTTTCCCCATAACCATCTTCCTTCCCCCTGTCCATCATCTACCCATCTCTTTCCCCATAACCATCTTCCCCCTGTCCATCATCTACCCATCTCTTTCCCCATAACCATCTTCCCCCTGTCCATCATCTACCCATCTCTTTCCCCATAACCATCTTCCCCCTGTCCATCATCTACCCATCTCTTTCCCCATAACCATCTTCCCCCTGTCCATCATCTACCCATCTCTTTCCCCATAACCATCTTCCCCCTGTCCATCATCTACCCATCTCTTTCCCCATAACCATCTTCCCCCTGTCCATCATCTACCCATCTCTTTCCCCATAACCATCTTCCCCCTGTCCATCATCTACCCATCTCTTTCCCCATAACCATCTTCCCCCTGTCCATCATCTACCCATCTCTTTCCCCATAACCATCTTCCCCCTGTCCATCATCTACCCATCTCTTTCCCCATAACCATCTTCCCCCTGTCCATCATCTACCCATCCCTTTCCCCATACCATTTCCCCATAACCATCTTCCCCCTGTCCATCATCTACCCATCTCTTTCCCCATAACCATCTTCCCCCTGTCCATCATCTACCCATCTCTTTCCCCATAACCATCTTCCCCCTGTCCATCATCTACCCATCCCTTTCCCCATAACCATCTTCCCCCTGTCCATCATCTACCCATCTCTTTCCCCATAACCATCTTCCCCCTGTCCATCATCTACCCATCTCTTTCCCCATAACCATCTTCCCCCTGTCCATCATCTACCCATCTCTTTCCCCATAACCATCTTCCCCCTGTCCATCATCTACCCATCTCTTTCCCCATAACCATCTTCCCCCTGTCCATCATCTACCCATCTCTTTCCCCATAACCATCTTCCCCCTGTCCATCATCTACCCATCTCTTTCCCCATAACCATCTTCCCCTGTCCATCATCTACCCATCTCTTTCCCCATAACCATCTTCCCCTGTCCATCATCTACCCATCTCTTTCCCCATAACCATCTTCCTCGTCCATCATCTACCCATCTCTTTCCCCATAACCATCTTCCTCCTGTCCATCATCTACCCATCTCTTTCCCCATAACCATCTTCCCCCTGTCCATCATCTACCCATCTCTTTCCCCATAACCATCTTCCCCCTGTCCATCATCTACCCATCTCTTTCCCCATAACCATCTTCCCCCTGTCCATCATCTACCCATCTCTTTCCCCATAACCATCTTCCCCCTGTCCATCATCTACCCATCTCTTTCCCCATAACCATCTTCCCCCTGTCCATCATCTACCCATCTCTTTCCCCATAACCATCTTCCCCCTGTCCATCATCTACCCATCTCTTTCCCCATAACCATCTTCCCCCTGTCCATCATCTACCCATCCCTTTCCCCATAACCATCTTCCCCCTGTCCATCATCTACCCATCTCTTTCCCCATAACCATCTTCCCCCTGTCCATCATCTACCCATCTCTTTCCCCATAACCATCTTCCCCCTGTCCATCATCTACCCATCTCTTTCCCCATAACCATCTTCCCCCTGTCCATCATCTACCCATCTCTTTCCCCATAACCATCTTCCCCCTGTCCATCATCTACCCATCTCTTTCCCCATAACCATCTTCCCCCTGTCCATCATCTACCCATCTCTTTCCCCATAACCATCTTCCCCCTGTCCATCATCTACCCATCTCTTTCCCCATAACCATCTTCCCCTGTCCATCATCTACCCATCTCTTTCCCCATAACCATCTTCCCCCCGTCCATCATCTACCCATCCCTTTCCCCATAACCATCTTCCCCCTGTCCATCATCTATCCATCTCTTTCCCCATAACCATCTTCCCCCTGTCCATCATCTACCCATCCCTTTCCCCATAACCATCTTCCCCCTGTCCATCATCTACCCATCTCTTTCCCCATAACCATCTTCCCCCTGTCCATCATCTACCCATCTCTTTCCCCATAACCATCTTCCCCCTGTCCATCATCTACCCATCTCTTTCCCCATAACCATCTTCCCCCTGTCCATCATCTATCCATCTCTTTTCCCATAACCATCTTCCCCCTGTCCATCATCTACCCATCTCTTTCCCCATAACCATCTTCCCCCTGTCCATCATCTATCCATCTCTTTCCCCATAACCATCTTCCCCCTGTCCATCATCTACCCATCTCTTTCCCCATAACCATCTTCCCCCTGTCCATCATCTACCCATCTCTTTCCCCATAACCATCTTCCCCCTGTCCATCATCTACCCATCTCTTTCCCCATAACCATCTTCCCCCTGTCCATCATCTACCCATCTCTTTCCCCATAACCATCTTCCCCCCGTCCATCATCTACCCATCTCTTTCCCCATAACCATCTTCCCCCTGTCCATCATCTACCCATCTCTTTCCCCATAACCATCTTCCCCCTGTCCATCATCTACCCATCTCTTTCCCCATAACCATCTTCCCCCCGTCCATCATCTACCCATCTCTTTCCCCATAACCATCTTCCCCCTGTCCATCATCTACCCATCTCTTTCCCCATAACCATCTTCCCCCTGTCCATCATCTACCCATCCCTTTCCCCATAACCATCTTCCCCCTGTCCATCATCTACCCATCTCTTTCCCCATAACCATTGTCATGTCTTTACTATCATTAAATGAAGAATGTTAGTTTTTATCAAAGATTCTCTGTAGTATTACGCGATTAAACGCGATTAAACTGATTAATCATGTAACTGTAATTAACTAGGAAGTCAGGGCACCAAGGAAAATATTCAGATTATAAAGTTATAATTTTCCTAATATAATTCTTCAGATATTTTATATCTGAACAATTAGTCTTCGAATTAATGAATGATTTACTTTACCTCACGTTTGTCTCATTCCAAACGTTGTAAATTGTTGGTTATCTGCACGAACCCAGTCTTCACTATGAGTCATCCATACATCAATTGTCTTAAATCATTTATTTACTAACTAAGTAATTCACAGAAATGCATAAACAAACAGTTTATAGTTACAAGGAAATGATAACGGAGTTTCCCTGGTGGGATAAACCGGCATGGCGGCTTGGTGTACAAAAGGGAAGTGGGGGTCGACTGAGATAAGACAACACACAGTTGATAATTATAACAATTGAAATGCTAATCCTTTGCACATGAAAGCTCACTCATTCGTGAACAATTGCAATCAACATATATATATATTTCCGCTCAGTGTGTCGTCGGGATCTCTGTTGAAAAGTTAGTTTCTGTTGGAGAGTGTCCGTCCTCTCTCTCGCTCTCTGTCCTGGTTAGAATGGATGGTTCAGAGTGACATTCATTCATGTAGTTATAGGATGGATGTTTCGGCGGTTGTCGTTCTTCGCATTCAATGATACCGAATTCCTAGCTGTAGACTAATAATTAATATCAAAGACTTGTTCTTATTCTGTCGGTATCGATAGTCTAAGAGTTAATAAACCACGTGGTATGGTTAAAAGATTCAGCCATCTACTCAAACCTTGGCCCTCTCGTTATCGAGGTAAGCTGGGCTGCAACCTTTGTCCTCTCGTGATTGAGAGAAACATGGTCTGTTGAGAACTTCTCAAAGTTGGGGTTTAATTCGGGAGTTGCAGAAAGGGCCTGTCCCAGGATGCCCGACCCTAACTGAGCTCATAGGCGGGCCTCTGATTTAGTTAAACTCAAAAGGGAATTTGTGTGGCGTGGGGGCCAGTCAGCCTGGTTAACACAGAGAGAGAGAGTAGTGTAGCGTGGGGGCCAGTCAGCCTGGTTCACACAGAGAGAGAGTAGTGTAGCGTGGGGGCCAGTCAGTCTGGTTCACACAGAGAGAGAGAGAGTAGTGTAGCGTGGGGGCCAGTCAGCCTGGTTCACACAGAGTGAGAGAGAGTTAATTTCTTTGCTTTATTCTCTGCTATGTTATCGGTTCCTCCAGCATTTTGATCAGAGAGAGCCTCGTCGGACCCCTAAAAGACTGCCAGGCTGGTTGTTAATCATGCCTCTCTCTCGCTCTCTCTCTCTCTCTCTTTCTCTCTCTCTCTGCATCCCTCCCTCTCTCTCATTTGCTTTTCTCTCTCCCTCCCCTTTCTCTCCGTCTCTCTCTCCATCTCTCTCTCTCTCTCCATCTCTCTCTCTCTCTCTCTCTCTCTGTCTCTCCCTTTAATCTGGTCCATAGTGGAGAGGGCTGTCACCACATAACCACTATAATACTTCAAAGATATAGCTGGCTGGGTTTCAAATTATAACGTATTCCCCATATATTGCCCTGCACTACTTTTGACCTGAGTATGTGTGCAAATCTCAGATAACAACCTAATTCATTGTACATATGCCGTATCATAATTTGATCACCCTGTTGTTGCTGCAATTTTCCAGACAGAATCCAGAAAGAACTCGGACAGAACTCGGAAAAACCCTGAGACAGAACCCAGACAGAACTCAGACTGAGCACAGACAGAATTCAGACAGAAGCCAGACAGAACTCAGACTGAGCACAGACAGAAATCAGACAGAATTCAGACAGAACTCAGACAGAGCACAGACAGAACTCAGACAGAATTCAGACAGAACTCAGACAGTAGTGTCCATATGACGACAGCTTCAGTACAGATATGTCAATGAGGAGGAAGAGACTAACTCAGATCAACAGTACTCAGCTCTGAAACCATAACTATTTTTGTAAAACAATGGTAGAGATTAGTCAACACTTTTTCATTGGTATGATGCTCCGAATGGGAGAATCTCAAATGCATTTCCTTGATGATTTATAGCATAATTTCTCCTCGCCTCCTCTCAAAACCCATTGGTTGAGAAGGTCAGAGGCAAGTGAAGGAGGCAAGTGTAAAGATGCTAGGAGTCAAGGGAATACTATTGAGATTTTCCAATCGTCTTGGAGGCAGATACTTACTTTCCACCCCAGTAGAGCTTGGTGGTGATCACCAGACTGGATCTCCTACAGGAAGACAGGCAGACATAAAGATGTACAGACAGACAGACGGAGAGACAGACAGAGAAATTAGACGGAGAGAAAGACAAAGATTAGAAAGACATTTGGACATCCTTATCCCACTTAGGCATATAATATCACTTAGGGTATATAATATCACTTAGGGTATATAATATCACTTAGGGTATATAATATCACTTAGGGTATATAATATCACTTAGGCATATAATATCACTTAGGGTATATAATATCACTTAGGCATATAATATCACTTAGGGTATATAATATCACTTAGGCATATAATATCACTTAGGGCATATAATATCACTTAGGGCATATAATATCACTTAGGGTATATAATATCACTTAGGGTATATAATATCACTTAGGCATATAATATCACTTAGGGTATATAATATAACTTAGGGAATATAATATCACTTAGGGCATATAATATCACTTAGGGTATATAATATCACTTAGGTATATAATATCACTTAGGCATATAATATCACTTAGGCATATAATATCACTATGGGTATATAATATCACTTAGGGTATATAATATCACTTAGGGTATATAATATCACTTAGGCATATAATATCACTTAGGGTATATAATATCACTTAGGCATATAATATCACTTAGGGTATATAATATCACTTAGGGTATATAATATCACTCAGGGTATATAATATGATTTAGGTATATAATATCAATAGCCTTCTGGTAGTCTGTCTTTACACTGTAGAAGAAACAGTATGGATCCTTTAGCTTTTTACACATGCTGTTCAAGTATGAAGAAACATATTCTGGGAGACTTTCTCAGAACTTTGATAGGATCCAGTGTATCAACTCAACTGAAAGTCAAATCCCCATCGCTTGACTGTTTAATGTTTAATATTTAACACCCGGAGTTGCAGTGGGAGGCACTGAACCGGCGTGAACTGAAGAACTGGAGAGTGAAGCGTTTATGAAGTGTACAGTGGAGAAATGTAGCAGCATAAATGTATGAGATCAATACGTGCTGAGGCCGCCGCCGAGCCTACAAGCCTACCAGCCTTCACATAGCCGAGAACACTCAACCAACTCTCCTCTGATTGCCATGGTTACTGCTGCAGACCTAGTTAGCTGATTGGTGGAGGAGTTATATTGGTGATGGATCTGATATAAAGCTGTGTGTTTTGATTTACGGTAGATTAGCATTTGTTAGCTGTCTCCCAGGCAAAACCCCCGCACGCATGTAAGCACGCAACACACAGTGTGTACACCCACCCACACACAAATCAAATGACATTTTATTGGTCCCATACACATGGTTAGCAGATGTTAATGCGAGTGTAGCGAAATGCTTGTGCTTCTAGTTCCGACAGTGCAGTAATATCTAACAATTCCCCAACAACTACCTAATACACACAAATCTAAAGGGGTGAATGAGAATATGTACATATAAATATATGGATGAACGATGGCCGAGCGGCATAGGCAAGGTGCAATAGATGGTATAGAATACAGTATATGCATATGACATGAGTAATGTAGGATATGTGAACATTATTAAAGTGGCATTATTTAAAGTGACTAGTGAACCACACACACGTTATGTTCTTCTATACTTGTGGGGACCTAAAATTAATTTATATTCAAAATCCCACTTCACCTAACCCCTAACCTAATCCTAACCATAACCTTAACCCATAACCAAAAGCTAAACCTGAACCTACACCTAATTCTTAAACCTAAACCTAACCACTAAACCCTTATGCATACTCTAATTCTAACCCTAATCATAACCCTAAAACTAAACCTAACCACTAACCCCTTATGCTTACCCTAATTCTAACCCTAATCTTAACCCTAACCCTAAACCTAAGCCCAAGACTTTAAAAAGCCTTTGTCCTCATGGGGATGTGGGAAATGTCCCCACGTGGGAGAATTTCAGAGGTGGGATCAAGTCACTATAATTCAAGTCACAAGCAAGTCTCAAGTTACAAGGTACGAGTCTCAAGTCGAGTTCCAAAGTAGAACAGGTCAAGACTCGAGTCAAGTCCAAGTTGAGTCACAAGTTTTCAAGTCAAGTCTCAAGTGTAGTAAAAAAATTATCTATACATGGAACGACTTGTACAACCACAAATCTTTGTCTATTTATTAAGGCTACCAGACAGTCCTTTTCATTATTTTGTCTACAACACATTTTGATCAGCCAATGTAATTGTAAAAGAGGGACCTTGTAGCAGTCATAAGGGCATGAAATCAGCAGAAGGCAAGGCAGGTTGATGTGCTCAGTGTAGATGTATATACAGTGCCTTGCGAAAGTATTCGGCCCCCTTGAACTTTGCGACCTTTTGCCACATTTCAGGCTTCAAACATAAAGATATAAAACTGTATTTTTTTGTGAAGAATCAACAACAAGTGGGACACAATCATGAAGTGGAACGACATTTATTGGATATTTCAAACTTTTTTAATTAACAAATCAAAAACTGAAAAATTGGGCGTGCAAAATTATTCAGCCCCTTTACTTTCAGTGCAGCAAACTCTCTCCAGAAGTTCAGTGAGGATCTCTGAATGATCCCATGTTGACCTAAATGACTAATGATGATAAATACAATCCACCTGTGTGTAATCAAGTCTCCGTATAAATGCACCTGCACTGTGATAGTCTCAGAGGTCCGTTAAAAGCGCAGAGAGCATCATGAAGAACAAGGAACACACCAGGCAGGTCCGAGATACTGCTGTGAAGACATTTAAAGCCGGATTTGGATACAAAAAGATTTCCCAAGCTTTAAACATCCCAAGGCGCACTGTGCAAGCGATAATATTGAAATGGAAGGAGTATCAGACCACTGCAAATCTACCAAGACCTGGCAGTCCCTCTAAACTTTCAGCTCATACAAGGAGAAGACTGATCAGAGATGCAGCCAAGAGGCCCATGATCACTCTGGATGAACTGCAGAGATCTACAGCTGAGGTGGGAGACTCTGTCCATAGGACAACAATCAGTCGTATATTGCACAAATCTGGCCTTTATGGAAGAGTGGCAAGAAGAAAGCCATTTCTTAAAGATATCCATAAAAAGTGTCGTTTAAAGTTTGCCACAAACCACCTGGGAGACACACCAAACATGTGGAAGAAGGTGCTCTGGTCAGATGAAACCAAAATTGAACTTTTTGGCAACAATGCAAAACGTTATGTTTGGCGTAAAAGCAACACAGCTGAACACACCATCCCCACTGTCAAACATGGTGGTGGCAGCATCATGGTTTGGGCCTGCTTTTCTTCAGCAGGGACAGGGAAGATGGTTAAAATTGATGGGAAGATGGATGGAGCCAAATACAGGACCATTCTGGAAGAAAACCTGATGGAGTCTGCAAAAGACCTGAGACTGGGATGGAGATTTGTCTTCCAACAAGACAATGATCCAAAACATAAAGCAAAATCTACAATGGAATGGTTCAAAAATAAACATATCCAGGTGTTAGAATGGCCAAGTCAAAGTCCAGACCTGAATCCAATCGAGAATCTGTGGAAAGAACTGAAAACTGCTGTTCACAAATGCTCTCCATCCAACCTCACTGAGCTCGAGCTGTTTTGCAAGGAGGAATGGGAAAAAATGTCAGTCTCTCGATGTGCAAAACTGATAGAGACATACCCCAAGCGACTTACAGCTGTAATCGCAGCAAAAGGTGGCGCTACAGAGTATTAACTTAAGGGGGCTGAATAATTTTGCACGCCCAATTTTTCAGTTTTTGATTTGTTAAAAAAGTTTGAAATATCCAATAAATGTCGTTCCACTTCATGATTGTGTCCCACTTGTTGTTGATTCTTCACAAAAAAATACAGTTTTATATCTTTATGTTTGAAGCCTGAAATGTGGCAAAAGGTCGCAAAGTTCAAGGGGGCCGAATACTTTCGCAAGGCACTGTACATGTCTTGGTGATCCAATGGTGAAAGTGCCATATCATACAAAATATACAAGTAGATTTACCAAATATACACAGACAACAGCCTCAGTATCAGGCTTGACCTGTTCTACCTGAACGGACACAGGTAGAGGGCAAGACTGTGCAGCCTCCCCCTGAGAAACCAAATGGACTCTGTCTGACAGGAGCTCCAACAGGTAGGCCTGCATAATATAAGCACTTGGAACACAGAACCATACAATTACCCAATTAGCAAATACAACCAATAAACCTGGTTCTACAATATAAATGGCAATTTCCACATCCATTGTTACATCAGACTTAATGATTATGAATGATATTTCATCACCCTGCATTCATGGAACAATCATTTTCTCTTATTCAATGTTCTGACCCCAAAGCATGCAGCGCAGGCCACGTAGAGTATTTCTCTGCGCACAGAGGAACTCCGACGTAACCAGGAAAATAGGAACGAAAGGAACCAAACATTGAATTAAATAAGCATAACTTTTACCTCATGGGTCTTGTCAACGTTCATGTGCACTATAAACATTGCGCTCACTCAGAGCAGGGTAATGAATAGTTGGGTAAATTATTAAAATGTATCATAGGGCTATCAAACATGAAACTGAAACTGTCCACGTGTCGCAATAAACGGTACGGGGATGGAATGATGAAACGCTAGCAATTATTGTAGTATTAGATGGAATATAGATTTACTACACAATCCTATGTATTTAATGTGTGAAAGCAACAGCTAATATTTCAAAAAGAGAGAAAAAAAGCACTCTCCACTGGCGGGAGTTTGGAGCGCACAATAGAAGACCCTCGCCTATGGTGCGTCTTTGCCTATTGCCTATAGTGCGTATTTGCCTATAGTGCGTCTTTGCCTATAGTGCATCTTTGCCTATAGTGCGTCTTTGTCTTTGCCAAATTCCAAATGCAAGCTTCATAACTAAATGTTCAATTTCAAGCAATTGTTACACACCAAAAGACCAGTAAGCCTATGCTAGTAATTGTTGCCCCAATGCTGGTGAGCTTCCAAAGTAAACAGTTAATATTGTTGATCATCAAACATGTTTGGAGCTGCATATTTATTTATTATGTCAATTCTCTCGTCCTACAATTTGACGTTTGTGCTGCACCCGATCCTATAGCTGTACACTACAGCAAATCAGCAATCTGTTCATTAGCTCACCGACCTGCGTAGATTGACAGTCAATTTGAGTGCCGTTATGCATTTCACTAGCCAATCTGTTGCAGAATATTTTTTTTTCATTTTGCAACGGCGATGCTGCGGCTACTGTGTCTGGCTGAGTGAAGAGTAATCCACGGAGACTGTGCCACAAAACGAGTGACAAAACATGACATAACCTGGCCAGATAATTTCAAGTCATCAGTCTCAAGTCAAAGTTGAGTCCCGATTCTTGAGACTCCAAGTCAAGTCTCAAGTCATTTTTATTTTCTATCAAGTCGAGACTGAAGTCATTCAATTTGTGACTCGAGTCAGAATCGAGTCCAAGCCATGTGACTCCAGTCCACAACTCTGGAGAATCCCCCCCCCCCCCCCCCCCCCCCCCCCCCCCCCACACACACACACACACACACACACACACACACACACACACACACAGTTTAAAGATGATACATTACCTCCAGCACTTTTTCTTGATGATGTTCCCCAGGATTATCTCAGCTCTGTAATAAAGCAGGGAGATTAACTGTGTGTGTGTGTGTGTGTGTGTGTGTGCGTGTGCGTGTCTGTGTGTGCACGTGTGTGCACGTGCGTGCGTGCGTGTGTGTGTGTGTGTGTGTGCCATAGATCTGCACAATATTGTGGAAATCAGTTGAGGATGAATGTCCATGTAGGTAAAAACCAAAAGCCACAGTTTACTGTGTTTCATACTGTATAAAATAAACTGCTCTACATATATACTGTATATCCTGTACTACGTGCTGTCATGTGTGCATGGAAGCGTAAATGTACTGGCGTGGGTTGCCAGCTTGTTTTTGCCTCTCGTTGTCTTGGCAAGGCAACCACGCTGAATGCACAATCAGCATGCACCCACACTGTGAACTAATCCCATTCCATATGGTTGATTCAAGATACTGTACAGATGTAGGATCTTAATTTAATTCAAGATACTGTACAGATGTAGGAAATAATTTTATTCAAGATACTGTACAGATGTAGGAAATAATTTGATTCAAGATACTGTACAGATGTAGGAAATAATTTGATTCAAGATACTGTACAGATGTAGGAAATAATTTGATTCAAGATACTGTACAGATGTAGGAAATAATTTGATTCAGGCTACTGTACAGATGTAGGATCTTAATTTGGACCTAACTACTGTATGTGGTCTTGGCTGACACCTACATTTTGTGGGTGTTAGTGGTGGACTGGAACAAAAACCTGCACGGTGTGTGTGCGTGTCAGCCCTCCAGGACCAGATTTAGCAAGCCATCTCTGCTCTGTGGGTTCAGGTAGGTAGGTAGTAGGTATTCAGATCACACTCACTTCCCCCCGGCATAAACTTCGGCTGTGTCGAAGAGATTGACCCCATTCTCATATGCTATGGTCATCAGCTGCTCAGCCACCTGAGAAACACAAAACAGGATTCATCACCTCAGTGGAGAACAGGGAGCTGGCAGCTGGGCAGTGTTCATTTAGTAGGAATAAAAGAAGAGGAAAACATTTTGAAGCTAAAAATTATATTGAACAGTCCTCTATTGAACAGTCCTCTATTGAACAGTCCTCTGTTGAACAGTCCTCTATTGAACAGTCCTCTATTGAACAGTCCTCTATTGAACAGTCCTCTATTGAACAGTCCTCTGTTGAACAGTCCTCTATTGAACAGTCCTCTGTTGAACAGTCCTCTATTGAACAGTCCTCTGTTGAACAGTCCTCTGTTGAACAGTCCTCTATTGAACAGTCCTCTGTTGAACAGTCCTCTATTGAACAGTCCTCTATTGAACAGTCCTCTGTTGAACAGTCCTCTATTGAACAGTCCTCTATTGAACAGTCCTCTATTGAACAGTCCTCTATTGAACAGTCCTCTATTGAACAGTCCTCTGCTGAACAGTCCTCTATTGAACAGTCCTCTATTGAACAGTCCTCTGTTGAACAGTCCTCTGTTGAACAGTCCTCTGTTGAACAGTCCTCTGTTGAACAGTCCTCTATTGAACAGTCCTCTGTTGAACAGTCCTCTATTGAACAGTCCTCTATTGAACAGTCCTCTGTTGAACAGTCCTCTATTGAACAGTCCTCTGTTGAACAGTCCTCTGTTGAACAGTCCTCTATTGAACAGTCCTCTACTGAACAGTCCTCTATTGAACAGTCCTCTATTGAACAGTCCTCTATTGAACAGTCCTCTGTTGAACAGTCCTCTATTGAACAGTCCTCTGTTGAACAGTCCTCTATTGAACAGTCCTCTGTTGAACAGTCCTCTGTTGAACAGTCCTCTATTGAACAGTCCTCTGTTGAGCAGTCCTCTGTTGAACAGTCCTCTATTGAACAGTCCTCTGTTGAACAGTCCTCTATTGAACAGTCCTCTATTGAACAGTCCTCTATTGAACAGTCCTCTATTGAACAGTCCTCTATTGAACAGTCCTCTGTTGAACAGTCCTCTGTTGAACAGTCCTCTATTGAACAGTCCTCTATTGAACAGTCCTCTACTGAACAGTCCTCTATTGAACAGTCCTCTATTGAACAGTCCTCTATTGAGCAGTCCTCTATTGAACAGTCCTCTGTTGAACAGTCCTCTATTGAACAGTCCTCTATTGAACAGTCCTCTATTGAACAGTCCTCTGTTGAACAGTCCTCTGTTGAACAGTCCTCTGTTGAACAGTCCTCTATTGAACAGTCCTCTATTGAACAGTCCTCTATTGAACAGTCCTCTATTGAACAGTCCTCTATTGAACAGTCCTCTATTGAACAGTACTCTGTTGAACAGTCCTCTATTGAACAGTCCTCTATTGAACAGTCCTCTATTGAACAGTCCTCTATTGAACAGTCCTCTATTGAACAGTCCTCTATTGAACAGTCCTCTGTTGAACAGTCCTCTGTTGAACAGTCCTCTATTGAACAGTCCTCTGTTGAGCAGTCCTCTATTGAACAGTCCTCTATTGAACAGTCCTCTATTGAGCAGTCCTCTATTGAACAGTCCTCTATTGAACAGTCCTCTATTGAGCAGTCCTTTATTGAGCAGTCCTCTGTTGAGCAGACCTCTGTTGAACAGTACCACCTCTTGTTTTCAAAATGGTATCTCCTGTTGAGTTCCCGCTGAACATACCCAGTGGTAGTAGACCGAGGCCAATTCCAAACATAGGAGTAACTCAGGCTATTGAAGCTCCAGTACTTGTCTCCTGTCGTCATGGTACAGCTCCAACAGACCAATGTTTCTGTGTCACCAATCTTAAGAGTCTCATTTTGTACTAATTCAATGTATTTGTTCCTGAATGTTTGTTGTCTAGTTTATGGGATCCCCCTGTTAGTATACTGTAAATTAAAATAAATCTAATGTATATAATAATAATTTGACTATATATATAAAATAATGATAAAATATACAAACAGCCAGACAATAACAACACCATAATACTTGTTACTTGTTATCCCCTAACACTGTGTCAACCATCATTCCAGTTGTTGTACCAGCAGGTCACTTTAACAAGTCTACCTGTTTCAGCATCTCCAGTAGAGAGGTGTCAGAGTTCAATGCCCTCACTGCATCACTGTGTGTGTGCGTGCGTGCGTGCGTGCGTGCGTGTGTGTGTGTTCAACTGTGTGTGTCCTCTCTTCATGCTCCTGTCTATGTGTGAGGTTGTGGGTTCCCTGTCTATGAATGAGGTTGTGGAGTCTCTGTCTATCAATGAGGTTGTGGATTCCCTGTCTATCAATGAGGTTGTGGATTCCCTGTCTATCAATGAGGTTGTGGATTCCCTGTCTATCAATGAGGTTGTGGATTCCCTGTATGAATTAGGTTGTGGGTTCCCTGTCTATGAATGAGGTTGTGGATTCCCTGTCTATGAATGAGGTTGTGGGTTCCCTGTCTATGAATGAGGTTGTGGATTCCCTGTCTATGAATGAGGTTGAGGGTTCCCTGTCTATGAATGAGGTTGTGGGTTCCCTGTCCATGTGTGAGGTTGTGGGTTCCCTGTCTATGTGTGAGGTTGTGGGTTCCCTATCTATGTGTGAGCCAGAAAACCTAGAGGGTTTTGGCCCATGTCTCTGAGAGGCAGCAGGGAGAGGGAGTGACAAGACAGGAGCTAACAGGGAAGGAGACCTGAGCTGGTAGGACCACTTAGCCTGGATCAACCACACCAACCAGGGGTCCAGATAGCTCCATTGGTTGGAGCGTTGTGCTGGCAGCTCTGAGGTTGTGGGTTCAGTTCCCTTATCAATCATAGT
>NC_092174.1:38604309-38606809 GCF_045791955.1 Oncorhynchus clarkii lewisi
TCATCATCATCATCATCATCATCATTAGCCAATAGACTGCAGTACAAGTCCTTACATAGTTCTTAAACAGAGAAAACAACAACAACAACAATCTGTAAGAAATATGCCGCTGCTCTCAGATATTTGTTCAGTGTAAATGACTCAGATATTTGTTCAGTGTAAATGACTCAGATATTTGTTCAGTGTAAATGACTCAGATATTTGTTCAGTGTAAATGACTCAGATATTTGTTCAGTGTAAATGACTCAGATATTTGTTCAGTGCTGTAAATGACTCAGATATTTGTTCAGTGCTGTAAATGACTCAGATATTTGTTCAGTGTAAATGACTCAGATATTTGTTCAGTGTAAATGACTCAGATATTTGTTCAGTGCTGTAAATGACTCAGATATTTGTTCAGTGTAAATGACTCAGATATTTGTTCAGTGTAAATGACTCAGATATTTGTTCAGTGTAAATGACTCAGATATTTGTTCAGTGTAAATGACTCAGATATTTGTTCAGTGTAAATGACTCAGATATTTGTTCAGTGTAAATGACTCAGATATTTGTTCAGTGTAAATGACTCAGATATTTGTTCAGTGTAAATGACTCAGATATTTGTTCAGTGTAAATGACTCAGATATTTGTTCAGTGTAAATGACTCAGATATTTGTTCAGTGCTGTAAATGACTCAGATATTTGTTCAGTGCTGTAAATGACTCAGATATTTGTTCAGTGTAAATGACTAAGATATTTGTTCAGTGTAAATGACTCAGATATTTGTTCAGTGTAAATGACTCAGATATTTGTTCAGTGTAAATGACTCAGATATTTGTTCAGTGTAAATGACTCAGATATTTGTTCAGTGTAAATGACTCAGTTATTTGTTCAGTGTAAATGACTCAGATATTTGTTCAGTGTAAATGACTCAGATATTTGTTCAGTGTAAATGACTCAGATATTTGTTCAGTGCTGTAAATGACTCAGATATTTGTTCAGTGCTGTAAATGACTCAGATATTTGTTCAGTGTAAATGACTCAGATATTTGTTCAGTGTAAATGACTCAGATATTTGTTCAGTGCTGTAAATGACTCAGATATTTGTTCAGTGTAAATGACTCAGATATTTGTTCAGTGTAAATGACTCAGATATTTGTTCAGTGTAAATGACTCAGATATTTGTTCAGTGTAAATGACTCAGATATTTGTTCAGTGTAAATGACTCAGATATTTGTTCAGTGTAAATGACTCAGATATTTGTTCAGTGTAAATGACTCAGATATTTGTTCAGTGTAAATGACTCAGATATTTGTTCAGTGTAAATGACTCAGATATTTGTTCAGTGTAAATGACTCAGATATTTGTTCAGTGCTGTAAATGACTCAGATATTTGTTCAGTGCTGTAAATGACTCAGATATTTGTTCAGTGTAAATGACTAAGATATTTGTTCAGTGTAAATGACTCAGATATTTGTTCAGTGTAAATGACTCAGATATTTGTTCAGTGTAAATGACTCAGATATTTGTTCAGTGTAAATGACTCAGATATTTGTTCAGTGTAAATGACTCAGATATTTGTTCAGTGTAAATGACTCAGATATTTGTTCAGTGTAAATGACTCAGATATTTGTTCAGTGTAAATGACTCAGATATTTGTTCAGTGCTGTAAATGACTCAGATATTTGTTCAGTGTTGTAAATGACTCAGATATTTGTTCAGTGTAAATGACTCAGATATTTGTTCAGTGTAAATGACTCAGATATTTGTTCAGTGCTGTAAATGACTCAGATATTTGTTCAGTGTAAATGACTCAGATATTTGTTCAGTGTAAATGACTCAGATATTTGTTCAGTGTAAATGACTCAGATATTTGTTCAGTGTAAATGACTCAGATATTTGTTCAGTGTAAATGACTCAGATATTTGTTCAGTGTAAATGACTCAGATATTTGTTCAGTGTAAATGACTCAGATATTTGTTCAGTGTAAATGACTCAGATATTTGTTCAGTGTAAATGACTCAGATATTTGTTCAGTGTAAATGACTCAGATATTTGTTCAGTGTAAATGACTCAGATATTTGTTCAGTGTAAATGACTCAGATATTTGTTCAGTGCTGTAAATGACTCAGATATTTGTTCAGTGTAAATGACTCAGATATTTGTTCAGTGTAAATGACTCAGATATTTGTTCAGTGCTGTAAATGACTCAGATATTTGTTCAGTGTAAATGACTCAGATATTTGTTCAGTGTAAATGACTCAGATATTTGTTCAGTGCTGTAAATTTATCTTTTAAAAATGCCAACACTGCTGTCCTAACGGATAAGTAACTAAATGGCCATACAAGGAGACATGGCCATTTGAATCCAACCTCATGCTATCTAACCTCACCCCAGACATGTGCCAACCTCATTCCACGGAAGGCCAAGTGTCTGCGGGTTTTCGCTCCACCCTTGTACTTAATTGATGAATTAAGTTCACTAATTAGTAAAGAACTCCCCTCACCTGGTTGTCTAGAT
>NC_092174.1:38611809-38619309 GCF_045791955.1 Oncorhynchus clarkii lewisi
ATCAAATTTTATTTGTCACATACACATGGTTAGCAGATGTTAATGCAAGTGTAGCGAAATGATTGTGGTTCTAGTTCCGACCGTGCAGTAATAACAAGTAATCTAACAATTTCACAACACACAAGTGTAAAGGAATGAATAAGAATATGTACATAAAAATATATATGGATGAGTGATGGCCTGAACGACGTGGGCAAGATGCAGTAGATGGTATAGAGCACAGTATATGAGTAGTGTAGGGTATGTAAACATTATATAAAGATGCAGTAGATGGTATAGAGTACAGTAGATGAGTAGTGTAGGGTATGTAAACATTATATAAAGATGCAGTAGATGGTATAGAGTACAGTATATGAGTAGTGAAGGGTATGTAAACATTATATAAAGATGCAGTAGATGGTATAGAGTACAGTATATGAGTAGTGAAGGGTATGTAAACATTATATAAAGTGGCATTATATAAAGTAACTAGTGATACATTTATTACATCCAATTTTTAATTATTTAAGTGGCTAGAGATTGAGTCAGTATGTTGGCAGCAGCAACTCAATGTTAGTGATGGCTGTTTAACAGTCTGATGGCCTTGAGATAGAAGCTATTTTTCAGTCTCTCGGTCCCAGCTTTGATGTACCTGTACTGACCTCGCCTTCTGGATGATACCAGGATGAACAGGCAGTGGCTTGGGTGGTTGTTATCCTTGATGATCTTTATGGTCTTCCTGTGATATCGGGTGGTGTAGGTGTCCTGGAGGGCAGGTAGTTTGCCCCCGGTGATGCGCTGTGCAGACCTCACTACACTCTGGAGAGCCTTACGGTTGAGGGCGGAGCAGTTGCTGTACCAGGTGGTGATACAGCCCGACAGGATGCTCTCGATTGTGCATCTGTAAATGTTTGTGAGTGTTTTTGGTGATAAGCCGAATTTCTTCAGTCTCGTGAGGTTGAAGAGGCGCTGCTGCGCCTTCTTCACCATGCTGTCTGTGTGGGTGGACCATTTCAGTTTGTCCGTGATGTGTACGCCGAGAAACTTAAAACTTTCCACCTTCTCCACTACTGTCCCGTGGATAGGGGGTGCACCCTTTGCTGTTTCCTGAAGTCCACGATCATCTCCTTTGTTTTATTAACGTTAAGTGTGATGTTATTTTCCTGACACCACACTCCGAGGGCCCAAACTTCATCCCTGTAGGCCGTCTCGTCATTGTTGGTAATCAAGCCTACCACTGTAGTGTCGTCTACAAACTTGATGATTGAGTTGGAGGCGTGCATGGCCACGCAGTCATGAGTGAACAGGGAGTACAGGAGAGGGCTGAGAACACAGCCTTGTGGGGCCCCAGTGTTGAGGATCAGCAGGGTGGAGATGTTGTTTCCTACCCTCACCACCTGGGGGCAGACCGTCAGGAAGTCCAGGACGCAGTTGCACAGGGCGGGGTCGAGACCCAGGGTCTCAAGCTTAATGACGAGTTTGGAGGGTACTATGGTGTTAAATGCTGAGCTGCAGTCGATGAACAGCATTCTTACATAGGTATTCCTCTTGTCCAGGTGGGTTAGGGCAGTGTGCAGTGTGATTGCGATTGCGTCATCTGTGGACCTATTGGGGCGGTAAGCAAATTGGAGTGGGTCTAGAGTTTCAGGTAGGGTGGAGGTGATAGGATCCATGACTAATCTCTCAAAGCACTTCATGATGACGGAGGTGAGTGCTAAGGGTCGATAGTCATTTAGCTCAGTTACCTTAGCTTTCTTGGGAACTGGAACAATGGTGGCTGTCTTGAAGCATGTGGGAACAGCAGACTGGGATAAGGTTTGATTGAATATGTCCATAAACACACCAGCCAGCTGGTCTGCGCATGCTCTGAGGACACGGCTAGGGATGCCGTCTGGGCTGGCAGCCTTGCGAGGGTTGACACGTTTAAATGCTTTACTCACGTTGGCTGTGGTGAAGGAGAGCCCACAGGTTTTGGAGCAGGCTTTGTCGTTGGCACTGTATTGACCTCAAAGCGAGCAAAGAAATTGTTTAGTTTGTCTAGGAACAGGACATCGTGGTCTGCGACGGGGCTGGTTTTCTTTTTGTAGTCCGTGATTGACTGTAGACCCTGCCACATACCTCTCGTTTCTGAGCTGTTGAGTTGCAACTCTACTTTGTCTCTATACTGACGCTTAGCTTGTTTGATTGCCTTGCTGAGGGAATAGCTACACTGTTTGTATTCAGTCATGTGACCAGTCGACTTGCCCCGATTAAAAGCAGTGGTTCGTGCTTTCAGTTTTGCACGAATGCTGCCATCAATTCACGGTTTCTGGTTGGGGAAGGTTTTAATAGTTGCTGTGGGTGTAATCGATGTGAAATGGTTAGCGGTGGTGCGCTAATAGCGTTTCAATCGGTGACGTCACTTGCTCTGAGACCTTGAAGTTGTTGTTCCCCTTGCTCTGCAAGGGCTGTGGCTTTTGTGGAGCGATGGGTAATGATGCTTCGTGGGTGACTGTTGTTGATGAGTGCAGAGGGTCCCTGGTTCGAGCCCGGGTAGGGGCGTACGGACTAAAGTTATACTGTTACATGGGTACAACATCACCGTTGCACTTGCTAATAAACTCGCTCACCGAATCAGCGTATTCGTGAATGTTGTTGTCCGACGCTATGCGGAACATATCCCAGTACACGTGATCGAAGCAATCTTGAAGCGTGAAATCAGATTGGTCGGACTAGCGTTGAACAGACCTGAGCATGGGCGTTTCCTGTTTTTTTTTTTTCTGTCAACCTTGTTGAGACTCGACGTTGGCGAGTAGTAAACTCGGGAGGGGTGCGCAATGTGCCCCTCCGTTGTTTTGGGTCGCCAGCTGGGATCCAATCCATTGTCCTGGGTGGTGGTCCAAACAGAGGATCCCCTACGGGAAAGTCGTTTTCCTGGTCGTAATGTTGGTAAGTTGACGTTATTCTTATATCCAATAGTTCCTCCCAGCTGTATGTTTTAAAACTTAAGATTTCCTTGGGTAAAGGGCCAAGGGTGGTGCAGTGGTCTAGGGCACTGCATCGCAGCGCTAGCTGTGCCACCAGAGACTCTGGGTTCGCGCCCAGAGTCCGTGGGGCGACGCACAATTGGCCTAGCGTCATCCGTGTTAGGGAGGGTTTGGCCGGTAGGAATATCCTTGTCTCATCACGCACCAGCGACTCCTGTGGCGGGCCGGGCGCAGTGCACGCTAACCAAGTTCGCCAGGTGCACGGTGTTTCCTCTGACCCATTGGTGTGGCTGGCTTCCGGGTTGGATGCGCGCTGTGTTAAGAAGCAGTGTAGCTTGGTTGGGTTGTGTTTCGGAGGACGCATGGCTTTCGAACTTCAAGTTGTAGCTTTGAGACAAGATAGTAATTACTAACAATTAGATACCACGAAAAAGGGGGTAACATTTTTAAAATGTAAAAATAAAAATAAAAAGATTTTCTTGTAAGAAACAAATTACTGCATAGTTTCCTGAGAACGCAAAGAGGCGGCCATCATTGAAAATAAGAATTTGTTCTTAACTGACTTGTAATAATGTGCAAATAGTTAAGGTACAAAAGGGTGTTATGACGTTGGCCTGGGGTTAGGTTTATGACAGTCATAAATACCTCTTCCCCCCTTTGTCCTCTCTCTACCCTACTGAGGCTACATTTGCAAAATCCTTGGTTAACATAGAGATTCTGGGAACATCAGCAGGTGGGGGGAAATGAACTATATTCTGGTAATCCGACCAATTGAACATATGCGGTGGTACTTAATGAATATGATGTCAGTTTGTTTGTCATCTGAGACATTCTCATCAATGATAAGATTACATAAACTCTACAGTGGAAAGTCTACACATCAGAGTTATCGGATTCACATGGAATTGTTGTTCAATTTAAATGTTGGAATATGAAATTATTCGTGATGGGATGAAATGTGATTTTAGCTTCTAAAATGTGAGAATTGGGTTTTCGTAAGGTTAGGGCTCTGCTCAATCAGTGGCCCTCCCCTGTGAAGAGTCATGGGTTATAAAACTTAAAAGACACACCCTTCTCGCTCCACTATATAAAGCCTTGACGAAAATGTAACCTCCTGTTCCGAGGACGTGAGGACGACGGTCCGATGTCAAAATGGTTCAAATAATAACTACAGAACGAAGCCAACATCAGCGTGAGCTTTGGTTACGAATGGTATGAACTTTGAACTCTTATTCACTACAGAAGTGATATCTCCTAGCCGTTGAGTTAGCAACAGCAGCTGCAAACGAGGGTTAGGAAGGAACAGACAGAGACACACACACACACACACGCACGCACGCACTCACACACACACACACACATTCACACACACAATTCGCAGAGAAAAATGTAGTGTGCAGCACAAAGAATGTTAAAATCACAGATTTAGCCTCAGACGTCTGTTCCCTTACATAAATAAAGATTGTTAGTCAGATTTTATCTTCAGGCCTAAGAGTTTCCAGTCAATGATAAGAACAGAAAGAAACCTCCGCTGTGTAGTTAAATACAGAGAGAGAGAGGGAGAGAGAGAGAAAGAGAGTGAGGGAAGAGTCTGAGAGAGAGACAGAGGGAGGAGTCTGAGAGATAGAGAGAGAGAGAGAGAGAGAGACAGAAAATGGAAAGAGAGAGAAAGGGGGAGGAGTCTGAGAGATAGAGAGATTGAGAGAGAAGAGAGAGAGAGAGGAGAGAGAGAGCATGAGAGAGAGAGAGGAGAGAGAGAAGAGAGAGACAGAGAGAGAAGAGAGAAACAGAGAGAGAGAGAGAGAGAGAGAGCAGAGAGAGAGAGGAGAGAGAAGAGAGAGACAGAGAGGGAGAGAGAGACAGAGAGAGAAGAGAGAGACAGAGAGAGAGGAGAGAGAAGAGAGAGACAGAGAGAGACGAGAGAGAAGAGAGAGAGAGAGAGAGAGCAGTAGGAAGGGAGTGAGTTAACATTTTGTTACATTCATTCTCTCTCAATCAGTTCTTTGTCTTTCTGTTGAAGATGGGGGCAATAGCTTTGACCTTGATGTGGAGCATCAATGCAAGTCATCTCACTGCGGATCAGTAAACGGACTGTATGAGGCATATTGTATGATCATGTTTAACAGTGACTGTTGGCGTCAGTCAGAACACATTGTCTGACCAGGTGGGGTCCCATGTGGCTCAGTTGGTTAGAGCATGGTGCCTGAGATGTTGGAGTCGTGGGTTCAATTCCCACGGGGGACCAGTATAAAATAAAAGTATAAAAATGTATTCCCTCAGTACTGGAAGTCCCCCTGGATAACAGTGTCTGCAAAATGCCAAAATGAAATGTGTGGGCACCTGCAGCGAGGTCAGCTTCTGGTGTGTTTGATTGGCATCGTACCAGTCTGAACATAACCTCCTAGACAAACTATTAAAGACCCCAGTTATATAGCCTAAAACTGTTCTGTCTTTCTTTTACAAACCACTGAGTATGAGTAGCTGCTATGGGGACGTACGGTAGTGTTGATCGATCCTCCAGTCAAGGCTTTTTAGAGAATTCACATAAACAGGCGAAGTGAAATTGTCCATTTCAATGTTGTTATGGAAACTGGGATGCCATGAATATCATGTATGATCTTATCATGTTTTGCTCCTCTGCATCAAATCAACTCACATTCAATTCATTGTCTCCATTGTGAAAACTGCACCTTTCACCCTGAGCTCCTGAGTGGCGCAGCGGTCTAAGGCACTGCTGCTCAGTGCTAGAGGCGTCACTACAGATCCTGGTTTGATTCCAGGCTGTCTCACAACTGGCAGTGATTCGGAGTCCCATAGGCCGGCGCACAATTGGCCCAGCATCGTCCGGTTTAGGGTTTGGCTGGGATAGGCCGTCATAGTAAATACGAATGTGTTCTTAACTGACTTGCCTAGTTAAATATAGGTTAAATTAAACTCACACTCTTTCAGCAGTGATACAATGACCTCACACAAACATCCTACAGTACATCTGCAAATCATTAAGCCTAAATGAGTTATTGTGTAACATC
This sequence comes from Oncorhynchus clarkii lewisi, assembly GCF_045791955.1. Lineage (NCBI taxonomy): Eukaryota > Metazoa > Chordata > Actinopteri > Salmoniformes > Salmonidae > Oncorhynchus > Oncorhynchus clarkii. The sequence continues at coordinate 38,617,784 of NC_092174.1, forward strand.
AAATGAGTGGAAATGTTTCATATAAAACCATTATCACTCTTATTCAAGCAATTATTATGTAACTTTTAAGCCTAAGGTTTAGATACTCTAGTAACCACTGAAACTGCATACAGACAGTAATCCTACTTCATGTTGTCATAAGGATGCTGAAATGGTAACATCCACACATCCACGTAAACCTACAACACATATAACTCATGAATAATTACTCTATAAGTCATGAATAAGTTACAATGCTTTATAATGCTGTCCGGACACTAGTAGTTCGTTATATATACTAACAGCAAACACATGCAACATGCATTCAACTCTATATAGCTCTATATTAAATTATGAATTCCTGCTCTACTTGTGAATAAGGTATCATAACCACATGTACGGGTGCATAATAAACATGTACGGGTGCATAATAAACATGTACGGGTGCATAATAAACATGTACGGGTGCATAATAAACATGTACGGGTGCATAATGTACATGTACGGGTGCATAATAAACATGTACGGGTGCATAATAAACATGTACGGGTGCATAATAAACATGTACGGGTGCATAATAAACATGTACGGGTGCATAATAAACATGTACAGGTGCATAATAAACATGTACGGGTGCATAATAAACATGTACGGGTGCATAATAAACATGTACGGGTGCATAATGTACATAAACTCACAGCTCTAAAATGCGGTTGATCAAATACAGTTAAGACAATATAACACACTTAATAATTCAATCAATTATTGTTCACACACCTGCAGGTGGATTTAACTCTAACTAAGCGAGCGCAACAACCGCTTTGGGCTAGAAATCACTACACGCTTTTAAACGTTTACAAGTGTATGAGAAACGCTCAATAACTTACTCATAAACACTCTGGCTCATTACTCAATGATCAATAACTCAATGATCAACAACTCAATTAAACACATTCATAGAAGCTGTTATTGCCACTATTACACAACAACAAACAGTTCAGACATCCCTGTACTGCTACGTGACGTCACCGAGGGGTAGAGACACATGTTCAGCTCATTAGCTCACACTCACTGGCTCATTAGTTCATGCTCTATAGCTCCTTAACTGATGCTTTATACCACATTATAGAGCTACTACAACAGAAAATTGTACACACTTGAATTAGTTAAGCATCAATAATTTAACTAAACATTTATAACACATGAATGAGCTATCTTTACCACTAGCACAACAGTGATCTCTCTACATACCGGTACTTCATGCCAGTGATCTCTCTACATACCGATACTTCATGCCAGTGATCTCTCTATGTACCGGTACTTCATGCCAGTGATCTCTCTACATACCGGTACTTCATGCCAGTGAGCTTGGCGGTGGATTCCTTAAGGTTGTGCTGGTAGCGGTGGGTCAAGGAGCCCAGGCTGCGGGCGATGAGGGCCACGGTCCGGAAGCGTGCCCGCGCCTGGCTGGCCGTGTTGGGGCTGGTGGCGTTCTGCTTGCTGTGACCTCCATTCCCCGGGGGCCTCAGCCCTCCTCTTCCTCCGTC